>NW_022097119.1:0-24549 GCF_006542625.1 Nomascus leucogenys | reverse complement strand
AGAATGCTCAAAAGTAACCTTCAACTGTGTTAGTTGATGCACAGAACTGAAAGAAGTTTCACAGAATGATTCTGTGTGATTTTTTTGAAGATATTCCTTTTTCCACTCTAGGCCCTTAGCGTTAAGAATGTCACTTGCAGTTTCTACAGAGAGTGTTTCAAACTGTCAATCAAAAGTAAGCTTCAACTCTGTTAGTTGAATGCACAGAACAGAAAGAAGTTTCACAGAATGCTTCTGTGTAGTTTTTATTTGAGATTCCTTTTTCCACTATAGGCCCTTAGCGTTAAGAATGTCACTTGCAGTTTCTACAGAAAGTGTTTCAGAACTGCTCAATCAAAGTAAGCTTCAACTCTGTTAGTTGAATGAACAGAAGAGGAAGAAGTTTCACAGAATGCTTCTGTGTAGTTCTTATTTGAGATTACCTTTTTCCACTATTGGCCCCTTAGCGTTAAGAATGTCCACTTGCAGTTTCTTCATAAAGAGTGTTTCAGAACTGCTCAATCAAAAGCATGCTTCAACTCTGTTAGTTGAATGCACAGAACAGAAAGAAGTTTCAAAGAATGCTTCTTTGTAGTTTTTATTTGAAGATATTCCTTTTTCCACTGTAGGCCCCTAAGCGTTAAGATTGTGCACTTGCAGTTTCTACAGAAAGAGTGTTTCAGAACTGCTCAATCAAAAGTAAGCTTCAACTGTGTTAGTTGAATGCACAGAACAGAAAGTAGGTTCACAGAATAGTTCTGTGTAGTTTCTATTTGAAGATATTCCTTTTTCCACTATAGGACACTTAGCGTTAAGAATGTCCACTTGCAGTTTCTACAGAAAGAGTATTTCAGAACTGCTCAATCAAAATTGTGCTTCAACTCTGTTAGTTGAATGCACAGAACAGAAAGAAGTTTCACAGAATGCTTCTGTGCAGTTTTTAATTGGAGATATTTCTTTTACCACTATAGGCCCCTTAGTTCTCCGAATGTCATCTTGCAGTTTCTACAGAAAGAGTGTTTCAGAACTGCTCAATAAAAAGTAACCTTCAACTCTGTTAGTTGATTGGGCAGAACTGAAAGAAGTTTCACAGAATGATTCTGTGTAGATTTTATTTGAAGATATTCCTTTTTCCACTCTAGGCCCCTTAGCGTTAAGAATGTCCACTTGCAGTTTCTACAGAGAGAGTGTTTCACAACTGCTCAATCAAAAGTAAGCTTCAACTCTGTTAGTTGAATGCACAGAACAGAAAGAAGTTTCACAGAATGCTTCTTTGTAGTTTTTATTTGAAGATATTCCTTTTTCCACTATAGGCCACTTAGCGTTAAGAATGTGCACTTGCAGTTTCTACAGAAAGAGTGTTTCAGAACTGCTCAATCAAAAGTAAGCTTCACTCTGTTAGTTGAATGCACAGAACAGAAAGAAGTTTCACAGAATGCTTCTGTGTAGTTTTTATATGAATATATTCCTTTTTCCACTATAGGCCCCTTAGCCTTAAGAATGTTCATTTGCAGTTTCTTCATAAAGAGTGTTTCAGAACTGCTCAATCAAAAGTAAGCTTCAACTGTGTTAGTTGAATGCACAGAACAGAAAGAAGTTTCACAGAATGCTTCTGTGTAGTTTTTATTTGGAGATATTCCTTTTTCCACAATAGGACAATTAGCGCTCGGAATGTTAACTTGCAGTTTCTACAGAGAGAGTGTTTCAGAACTGCTCAATCAAAAGTAAGGTTCAACTCTGTTAGTTGAATGAACAGAACAGGAAGAAGTTTCCCAGAATGCTTCTGTGTAGTTTTTATTTGAAGATATCTTTTTTTCCACTATTGGCCCCTTAGCCTTAAGAATGTCCACTTGCAGTTTCTTCATAAAGACTGTTTCAGAACTCCTCAATCAAAAGTAAGCTTCAACTTTGTTAGTTGAATGCACAGAACAGAAAGAAGTTTCACAGAATGCTTCTGTGTAGTTTTTATTTGAATATATTCCTTTTTGCACTCTAGGACACTTAGCGCTAGGAATGTCAACTTGCAGTTTCTACATAAAGAGTGTTTCAGAACTACTCAATCAAAAGTAAGCTTCCACTCTGTTAGTTGAATGCACAGAACAGAAAGAAGTTTCACAGAATGCTTCTGTGTAGTTTTTATTTGAATATATTCCTTTTTCCCCACTAGGACCCTTAGCGCTCGGAATGTCAACTTGCAGTTTCTACATAAAGAGTGTTTCAGAACTAATCAAAAAGTAAGCTTCCACTCTGTTAGTTGAATGCACAGAACAGAAAAGTTTCACAGAATGTTCTGTGTTTTTTTTTTTTTTTTTAGGACTTAGCGTGAATTTCTTCAGTTTCTACAAAGAGTGTTTCAGAACTGCTCAATCAAAAGTAAGCTTCAACTCTGTTAGTTGAATCCATACAGAAATGTTCAAAGAGTTTCAGAACTTCATCAGTAGTTATTTTTTGAATAAAAAGATTAGGCTCGGAATGTCAACTTGCAGTTTCTACATAAAGAGTGTTTCAGAACTAATCAATCAAAAGTAAGCTTCCACTCTGTTAGTTGAATGCACAGAACAGAAAGTAGTTTCACAGAATAGTTCTGTGTAGTTTATAGTAGAAGATATTCCTTTTTCCACTATAGGACCCTTAGCGTTAAGAATGTCCTCTTGCAGTTTCTACAGAAAGAGTATTTCAGAACTGCTCAATCAAAAGTGTGCTTCAACTCTGTTAGTTGAATGCACAGTACAGAAAGAAGTTTCACAGAATGCTTCTGTGTAGTTTTTAATTGGAGATATTCCTTTTTCCACTATAGGCCCCTTAGTTCTCCGAATGTCAACTTGCAGTTTCTACAGAAAGAGTGTTTCAGAACTGCTCAATAAAAAGTAACCTTCAAATCTGTTAGTTGAATGGACAGAACTGAAAGAAGTTTCACACAATGATTCTGTGTAGATTTTATTTGAAGATATTCCTTTTTCCACTCTAGGCCCCTTAACGTTAAGAATGTCCACTTGCAGTTTCTACAGAGAGAGTGTTTCAGAACTCCTCAATCAAAAGTAAGCTTCAACTCTGTTAGCTGAATGCACAGAAGAGAAAGAAGTTTCACAGAATGATTCTGTGTAGTTTTTATTTGGAGATTTTCCTTTTTCCACTCTAGGACCCTTAGCGCTCGGAATGTCAACTTGTATTTTCTACATAAAGAGTGTTTCAGAACTAGTCAATCAAAAGTAAGCTTCCACTCTGTTAGTTGAATGCACAGAACAGAAAGAAGTTTCACAGAATGCTTCTGTGTAGTTTTTATTTGAAAATAATCCTTTTTCCACTGTAGGCCCCTTAGCCTTAAGAATGTCCACTTGCAGTTTCAACAGAAACAGTGTTTCAGAACTGCTCAATCAAATGTAAGCTTCTACTCTGTTAGTTGAATGAACAGAAGAGGAAGAAGTTTCACAGAATGCTTCTGTGTAGTTCTTATTTGAAGATATACCTTTTTCCACTATTGGCCCCTTAGCGTTAAGAATGTCCACTTGCAGTTTCTTCATAAAGAGTGTTTCAGAACTGCTCAATCAAAAGCATGCTTCAACTCTGTTAGTTGAATGCACAGAACAGAAAGAAGTTTCAAAGAATGCTTCTTTGTAGTTTTTATTTGAAGATATTCCTTTTTCCACTGTAGGCCCCTAAGCGTTAAGATTGTGCACTTGCAGTTTCTACAGAAAGAGTGTTTCAGAACTGCTCAATCAAAAGTAAGCTTCAACTGTGTTAGTTGAATGCACAGAACAGAAAGTAGGTTCACAGAATAGTTCTGTGTAGTTTCTATTTGAAGATATTCCTTTTTCCACTATAGGACACTTAGCGTTAAGAATGTCCACTTGCAGTTTCTACAGAAAGAGTATTTCAGAACTGCTCAATCAAAATTGTGCTTCAACTCTGTTAGTTGAATGCACAGAACAGAAAGAAGTTTCACAGAATGCTTCTGTGCAGTTTTTAATTGGAGATATTTCTTTTACCACTATAGGCCCCTTAGTTCTCCGAATGTCATCTTGCAGTTTCTACAGAAAGAGTGTTTCAGAACTGCTCAATAAAAAGTAACCTTCAACTCTGTTAGTTGATTGGGCAGAACTGAAAGAAGTTTCACAGAATGATTCTGTGTAGATTTTATTTGAAGATATTCCTTTTTCCACTCTAGGCCCCTTAGCGTTAAGAATGTCCACTTGCAGTTTCTACAGAGAGAGTGTTTCACAACTGCTCAATCAAAAGTAAGCTTCAACTCTGTTAGTTGAATGCACAGAACAGAAAGAAGTTTCACAGAATGCTTCTTTGTAGTTTTTATTTGAAGATATTCCTTTTTCCACTATAGGCCACTTAGCGTTAAGAATGTGCACTTGCAGTTTCTACAGAAAGAGTGTTTCAGAACTGCTCAATCAAAAGTAAGCTTCACTCTGTTAGTTGAATGCACAGAACAGAAAGAAGTTTCACAGAATGCTTCTGTGTAGTTTTTATATGAATATATTCCTTTTTCCACTATAGGCCCCTTAGCCTTAAGAATGTTCATTTGCAGTTTCTTCATAAAGAGTGTTTCAGAACTGCTCAATCAAAAGTAAGCTTCAACTGTGTTAGTTGAATGCACAGAACAGAAAGAAGTTTCACAGAATGCTTCTGTGTAGTTTTTATTTGGAGATATTCCTTTTTCCACAATAGGACAATTAGCGCTCGGAATGTTAACTTGCAGTTTCTACAGAGAGAGTGTTTCAGAACTGCTCAATCAAAAGTAAGGTTCAACTCTGTTAGTTGAATGAACAGAACAGGAAGAAGTTTCCCAGAATGCTTCTGTGTAGTTTTTATTTGAAGATATCTTTTTTTCCACTATTGGCCCCTTAGCCTTAAGAATGTCCACTTGCAGTTTCTTCATAAAGACTGTTTCAGAACTCCTCAATCAAAAGTAAGCTTCAACTTTGTTAGTTGAATGCACAGAACAGAAAGAAGTTTCACAGAATGCTTCTGTGTAGTTTTTATTTGAATATATTCCTTTTTGCACTCTAGGACACTTAGCGCTAGGAATGTCAACTTGCAGTTTCTACATAAAGAGTGTTTCAGAACTACTCAATCAAAAGTAAGCTTCCACTCTGTTAGTTGAATGCACAGAACAGAAAGAAGTTTCACAGAATGCTTCTGTGTAGTTTTTATTTGAATATATTCCTTTTTCCCCACTAGGACCCTTAGCGCTCGGAATGTCAACTTGCAGTTTCTACATAAAGAGTGTTTCAGAACTAATCAATCAAAAGTAAGCTTCCACTCTGTTAGTTGAATGCACAGAACAGAAAGTAGTTTCACAGAATAGTTCTGTGTAGTTTATAGTAGAAGATATTCCTTTTTCCACTATAGGACCCTTAGCGTTAAGAATGTCCTCTTGCAGTTTCTACAGAAAGAGTATTTCAGAACTGCTCAATCAAAAGTGTGCTTCAACTCTGTTAGTTGAATGCACAGTACAGAAAGAAGTTTCACAGAATGCTTCTGTGTAGTTTTTAATTGGAGATATTCCTTTTTCCACTATAGGCCCCTTAGTTCTCCGAATGTCAACTTGCAGTTTCTACAGAAAGAGTGTTTCAGAACTGCTCAATAAAAAGTAACCTTCAAATCTGTTAGTTGAATGGACAGAACTGAAAGAAGTTTCACACAATGATTCTGTGTAGATTTTATTTGAAGATATTCCTTTTTCCACTCTAGGCCCCTTAACGTTAAGAATGTCCACTTGCAGTTTCTACAGAGAGAGTGTTTCAGAACTCCTCAATCAAAAGTAAGCTTCAACTCTGTTAGCTGAATGCACAGAAGAGAAAGAAGTTTCACAGAATGATTCTGTGTAGTTTTTATTTGGAGATTTTCCTTTTTCCACTCTAGGACCCTTAGCGCTCGGAATGTCAACTTGTATTTTCTACATAAAGAGTGTTTCAGAACTAGTCAATCAAAAGTAAGCTTCCACTCTGTTAGTTGAATGCACAGAACAGAAAGAAGTTTCACAGAATGCTTCTGTGTAGTTTTTATTTGAAAATAATCCTTTTTCCACTGTAGGCCCCTTAGCCTTAAGAATGTCCACTTGCAGTTTCAACAGAAACAGTGTTTCAGAACTGCTCAATCAAATGTAAGCTTCTACTCTGTTAGTTGAATGAACAGAAGAGGAAGAAGTTTCACAGAATGCTTCTGTGTAGTTCTTATTTGAAGATATACCTTTTTCCACTATTGGCCCCTTAGCGTTAAGAATGTCCACTTGCAGTTTCTTCATAAAGAGTGTTTCAGAACTGCTCAATCAAAAGCATGCTTCAACTCTGTTAGTTGAATGCACAGAACAGAAAGAAGTTTCAAAGAATGCTTCTTTGTAGTTTTTATTTGAAGATATTCCTTTTTCCACTGTAGGCCCCTAAGCGTTAAGATTGTGCACTTGCAGTTTCTACAGAAAGAGTGTTTCAGAACTGCTCAATCAAAAGTAAGCTTCAACTGTGTTAGTTGAATGCACAGAACAGAAAGTAGGTTCACAGAATAGTTCTGTGTAGTTTCTATTTGAAGATATTCCTTTTTCCACTATAGGACACTTAGCGTTAAGAATGTCCACTTGCAGTTTCTACAGAAAGAGTATTTCAGAACTGCTCAATCAAAATTGTGCTTCAACTCTGTTAGTTGAATGCACAGAACAGAAAGAAGTTTCACAGAATGCTTCTGTGCAGTTTTTAATTGGAGATATTTCTTTTACCACTATAGGCCCCTTAGTTCTCCGAATGTCATCTTGCAGTTTCTACAGAAAGAGTGTTTCAGAACTGCTCAATAAAAAGTAACCTTCAACTCTGTTAGTTGATTGGGCAGAACTGAAAGAAGTTTCACAGAATGATTCTGTGTAGATTTTATTTGAAGATATTCCTTTTTCCACTCTAGGCCCCTTAGCGTTAAGAATGTCCACTTGCAGTTTCTACAGAGAGAGTGTTTCACAACTGCTCAATCAAAAGTAAGCTTCAACTCTGTTAGTTGAATGCACAGAACAGAAAGAAGTTTCACAGAATGCTTCTTTGTAGTTTTTATTTGAAGATATTCCTTTTTCCACTATAGGCCACTTAGCGTTAAGAATGTGCACTTGCAGTTTCTACAGAAAGAGTGTTTCAGAACTGCTCAATCAAAAGTAAGCTTCACTCTGTTAGTTGAATGCACAGAACAGAAAGAAGTTTCACAGAATGCTTCTGTGTAGTTTTTATATGAATATATTCCTTTTTCCACTATAGGCCCCTTAGCCTTAAGAATGTTCATTTGCAGTTTCTTCATAAAGAGTGTTTCAGAACTGCTCAATCAAAAGTAAGCTTCAACTGTGTTAGTTGAATGCACAGAACAGAAAGAAGTTTCACAGAATGCTTCTGTGTAGTTTTTATTTGGAGATATTCCTTTTTCCACAATAGGACAATTAGCGCTCGGAATGTTAACTTGCAGTTTCTACAGAGAGAGTGTTTCAGAACTGCTCAATCAAAAGTAAGGTTCAACTCTGTTAGTTGAATGAACAGAACAGGAAGAAGTTTCCCAGAATGCTTCTGTGTAGTTTTTATTTGAAGATATCTTTTTTTCCACTATTGGCCCCTTAGCCTTAAGAATGTCCACTTGCAGTTTCTTCATAAAGACTGTTTCAGAACTCCTCAATCAAAAGTAAGCTTCAACTTTGTTAGTTGAATGCACAGAACAGAAAGAAGTTTCACAGAATGCTTCTGTGTAGTTTTTATTTGAATATATTCCTTTTTGCACTCTAGGACACTTAGCGCTAGGAATGTCAACTTGCAGTTTCTACATAAAGAGTGTTTCAGAACTACTCAATCAAAAGTAAGCTTCCACTCTGTTAGTTGAATGCACAGAACAGAAAGAAGTTTCACAGAATGCTTCTGTGTAGTTTTTATTTGAATATATTCCTTTTTCCCCACTAGGACCCTTAGCGCTCGGAATGTCAACTTGCAGTTTCTACATAAAGAGTGTTTCAGAACTAATCAATCAAAAGTAAGCTTCCACTCTGTTAGTTGAATGCACAGAACAGAAAGTAGTTTCACAGAATAGTTCTGTGTAGTTTTATAGTAGAAGATATTCCTTTTTCCACTAGGACTAGTGTCACTATCAATAAAGTAAGCTTCCACTCTGTTAGTTGAATGCACAGAACAGAAAGTAGTTTCACAGAATAGTTCTGTGTAGTTTATAGTAGAAGATATTCCTTTTTCCACTATAGGACCGTAGCGTTAAGAATGTCCTCTTGCAGTTTCTACAGAAAGAGTATTTCAGAACTGCTCAATCAAAAGTGTGCTTCAACTCTGTTAGTTGAATGCACAGTACAGAAAGAAGTTTCACAGAATGCTTCTGTGTAGTTTTTAATTGGAGATATTCCTTTTTCCACTATAGGCCCCTTAGTTCTCCGAATGTCAACTTGCAGTTTCTACAGAAAGAGTGTTTCAGAACTGCTCAATAAAAAGTAACCTTCAAATCTGTTAGTTGAATGGACAGAACTGAAAGAAGTTTCACACAATGATTCTGTGTAGATTTTATTTGAAGATATTCCTTTTTCCACTCTAGGCCCCTTAACGTTAAGAATGTCCACTTGCAGTTTCTACAGAGAGAGTGTTTCAGAACTCCTCAATCAAAAGTAAGCTTCAACTCTGTTAGCTGAATGCACAGAAGAGAAAGAAGTTTCACAGAATGATTCTGTGTAGTTTTTATTTGGAGATTTTCCTTTTTCCACTCTAGGACCCTTAGCGCTCGGAATGTCAACTTGTATTTTCTACATAAAGAGTGTTTCAGAACTAGTCAATCAAAAGTAAGCTTCCACTCTGTTAGTTGAATGCACAGAACAGAAAGAAGTTTCACAGAATGCTTCTGTGTAGTTTTTATTTGAAAATAATCCTTTTTCCACTGTAGGCCCCTTAGCCTTAAGAATGTCCACTTGCAGTTTCAACAGAAACAGTGTTTCAGAACTGCTCAATCAAATGTAAGCTTCTACTCTGTTAGTTGAATGAACAGAAGAGGAAGAAGTTTCACAGAATGCTTCTGTGTAGTTCTTATTTGAAGATATACCTTTTTCCACTATTGGCCCCTTAGCGTTAAGAATGTCCACTTGCAGTTTCTTCATAAAGAGTGTTTCAGAACTGCTCAATCAAAAGCATGCTTCAACTCTGTTAGTTGAATGCACAGAACAGAAAGAAGTTTCAAAGAATGCTTCTTTGTAGTTTTTATTTGAAGATATTCCTTTTTCCACTGTAGGCCCCTAAGCGTTAAGATTGTGCACTTGCAGTTTCTACAGAAAGAGTGTTTCAGAACTGCTCAATCAAAAGTAAGCTTCAACTGTGTTAGTTGAATGCACAGAACAGAAAGTAGGTTCACAGAATAGTTCTGTGTAGTTTCTATTTGAAGATATTCCTTTTTCCACTATAGGACACTTAGCGTTAAGAATGTCCACTTGCAGTTTCTACAGAAAGAGTATTTCAGAACTGCTCAATCAAAATTGTGCTTCAACTCTGTTAGTTGAATGCACAGAACAGAAAGAAGTTTCACAGAATGCTTCTGTGCAGTTTTTAATTGGAGATATTTCTTTTACCACTATAGGCCCCTTAGTTCTCCGAATGTCATCTTGCAGTTTCTACAGAAAGAGTGTTTCAGAACTGCTCAATAAAAAGTAACCTTCAACTCTGTTAGTTGATTGGGCAGAACTGAAAGAAGTTTCACAGAATGATTCTGTGTAGATTTTATTTGAAGATATTCCTTTTTCCACTCTAGGCCCCTTAGCGTTAAGAATGTCCACTTGCAGTTTCTACAGAGAGAGTGTTTCACAACTGCTCAATCAAAAGTAAGCTTCAACTCTGTTAGTTGAATGCACAGAACAGAAAGAAGTTTCACAGAATGCTTCTTTGTAGTTTTTATTTGAAGATATTCCTTTTTCCACTATAGGCCACTTAGCGTTAAGAATGTGCACTTGCAGTTTCTACAGAAAGAGTGTTTCAGAACTGCTCAATCAAAAGTAAGCTTCAACTCTGTTAGTTGAATGCACAGAACAGAAAGAAGTTTCACAGAATGCTTCTGTGTAGTTTTTATATGAATATATTCCTTTTTCCACTATAGGCCCCTTAGCCTTAAGAATGTTCATTTGCAGTTTCTTCATAAAGAGTGTTTCAGAACTGCTCAATCAAAAGTAAGCTTCAACTGTGTTAGTTGAATGCACAGAACAGAAAGAAGTTTCACAGAATGCTTCTGTGTAGTTTTTATTTGGAGATATTCCTTTTTCCACAATAGGACAATTAGCGCTCGGAATGTTAACTTGCAGTTTCTACAGAGAGAGTGTTTCAGAACTGCTCAATCAAAAGTAAGGTTCAACTCTGTTAGTTGAATGAACAGAACAGGAAGAAGTTTCCCAGAATGCTTCTGTGTAGTTTTTATTTGAAGATATCTTTTTTTCCACTATTGGCCCCTTAGCCTTAAGAATGTCCACTTGCAGTTTCTTCATAAAGACTGTTTCAGAACTCCTCAATCAAAAGTAAGCTTCAACTTTGTTAGTTGAATGCACAGAACAGAAAGAAGTTTCACAGAATGCTTCTGTGTAGTTTTTATTTGAATATATTCCTTTTTCCACTCTAGGACACTTAGCGCTAGGAATGTCAACTTGCAGTTTCTACATAAAGAGTGTTTCAGAACTACTCAATCAAAAGTAAGCTTCCACTCTGTTAGTTGAATGCACAGAACAGAAAGAAGTTTCACAGAATGCTTCTGTGTAGTTTTTATTTGAATATATTCCTTTTTCCCCACTAGGACCCTTAGCGCTCGGAATGTCAACTTGCAGTTTCTACATAAAGAGTGTTTCAGAACTAATCAATCAAAAGTAAGCTTCCACTCTGTTAGTTGAATGCACAGAACAGAAAGTAGTTTCACAGAATAGTTCTGTGTAGTTTATAGTAGAAGATATTCCTTTTTCCACTATAGGACCCTTAGCGTTAAGAATGTCCTCTTGCAGTTTCTACAGAAAGAGTATTTCAGAACTGCTCAATCAAAAGTGTGCTTCAACTCTGTTAGTTGAATGCACAGTACAGAAAGAAGTTTCACAGAATGCTTCTGTGTAGTTTTTAATTGGAGATATTACTTTTTCCACTATAGGCCCCTTAGTTCTCCGAATGTCAACTTGCAGTTTCTACAGAAAGAGTGTTTCAGAACTGCTCAATAAAAAGTAACCTTCAAATCTGTTAGTTGAATGGACAGAACTGAAAGAAGTTTCACACAATGATTCTGTGTAGATTTTATTTGAAGATATTCCTTTTTCCACTCTAGGCCCCTTAACGTTAAGAATGTCCACTTGCAGTTTCTACAGAGAGAGTGTTTCAGAACTCCTCAATCAAAAGTAAGCTTCAACTCTGTTAGCTGAATGCACAGAAGAGAAAGAAGTTTCACAGAATGATTCTGTGTAGTTTTTATTTGGAGATTTTCCTTTTTCCACTCTAGGACCCTTAGCGCTCGGAATGTCAACTTGTATTTTCTACATAAAGAGTGTTTCAGAACTAGTCAATCAAAAGTAAGCTTCCACTCTGTTAGTTGAATGCACAGAACAGAAAGAAGTTTCACAGAATGCTTCTGTGTAGTTTTTATTTGAAATATTCCTTTTTCCACTATAGGCCCCTTAGCCTTAAGAATGTTCATTTGCAGTTTCTTCATAAAGAGTGTTTCAGAACTGCTCAATCAAAAGTAAGCTTCAACTCTGTTAGTTGAATGCACAGAACAGAAAGAAGTTTCACAGAATGCTTCTGTGTAGTTTTTATTTGGAGATATTCCTTTTTCCACAGTAGGACAATTAGCGCTCGGAATGTTAACTTGCAGTTTCTACAGAGAGAGTGTTTCAGAACTGCTCAATCAAAAGTAAGGTTCAACTCTGTTAGTTGAATGAACAGAACAGGAAGAAGTTTCCCAGAATGCTTCTGTGTAGTTTTTATTTGAAGATATCTTTTTTTCCACTATTGGCCCCTTAGCCTTAAGAATGTCCACTTGCAGTTTCTTCATAAAGACTGTTTCAGAACTCCTCAATCAAAAGTAAGCTTCAACTTTGTTAGTTGAATGCACAGAACAGAAAGAAGTTTCACAGAATGCTTCTGTGTAGTTTTTATTTGAATATATTCCTTTTTGCACTCTAGGACACTTAGCGCTAGGAATGTCAACTTGCAGTTTCTACATAAAGAGTGTTTCAGAACTACTCAATCAAAAGTAAGCTTCCACTCTGTTAGTTGAATGCACAGAACAGAAAGAAGTTTCACAGAATGCTTCTGTGTAGTTTTTATTTGAATATATTCCTTTTTCCCCACTAGGACCCTTAGCGCTCGGAATGTCAACTTGCAGTTTCTACATAAAGAGTGTTTCAGAACTAATCAATCAAAAGTAAGCTTCCACTCTGTTAGTTGAATGCACAGAACAGAAAGTAGTTTCACAGAATAGTTCTGTGTAGTTTATAGTAGAAGATATTCCTTTTTCCACTATAGGACCCTTAGCGTTAAGAATGTCCTCTTGCAGTTTCTACAGAAAGAGTATTTCAGAACTGCTCAATCAAAAGTGTGCTTCAACTCTGTTAGTTGAATGCACAGTACAGAAAGAAGTTTCACAGAATGCTTCTGTGTAGTTTTTAATTGGAGATATTCCTTTTTCCACTATAGGCCCCTTAGTTCTCCGAATGTCAACTTGCAGTTTCTACAGAAAGAGTGTTTCAGAACTGCTCAATAAAAAGTAACCTTCAAATCTGTTAGTTGAATGGACAGAACTGAAAGAAGTTTCACACAATGATTCTGTGTAGATTTTATTTGAAGATATTCCTTTTTCCACTCTAGGCCCCTTAACGTTAAGAATGTCCACTTGCAGTTTCTACAGAGAGAGTGTTTCAGAACTCCTCAATCAAAAGTAAGCTTCAACTCTGTTAGCTGAATGCACAGAAGAGAAAGAAGTTTCACAGAATGATTCTGTGTAGTTTTTATTTGGAGATTTTCCTTTTTCCACTCTAGGACCCTTAGCGCTCGGAATGTCAACTTGTATTTTCTACATAAAGAGTGTTTCAGAACTAGTCAATCAAAAGTAAGCTTCCACTCTGTTAGTTGAATGCACAGAACAGAAAGAAGTTTCACAGAATGCTTCTGTGTAGTTTTTATTTGAAAATAATCCTTTTTCCACTGTAGGCCCCTTAGCCTTAAGAATGTCCACTTGCAGTTTCAACAGAAACAGTGTTTCAGAACTGCTCAATCAAATGTAAGCTTCTACTCTGTTAGTTGAATGAACAGAAGAGGAAGAAGTTTCACAGAATGCTTCTGTGTAGTTCTTATTTGAAGATATACCTTTTTCCACTATTGGCCCCTTAGCGTTAAGAATGTCCACTTGCAGTTTCTTCATAAAGAGTGTTTCAGAACTGCTCAATCAAAAGCATGCTTCAACTCTGTTAGTTGAATGCACAGAACAGAAAGAAGTTTCAAAGAATGCTTCTTTGTAGTTTTTATTTGAAGATATTCCTTTTTCCACTGTAGGCCCCTAAGCGTTAAGATTGTGCACTTGCAGTTTCTACAGAAAGAGTGTTTCAGAACTGCTCAATCAAAAGTAAGCTTCAACTGTGTTAGTTGAATGCACAGAACAGAAAGTAGGTTCACAGAATAGTTCTGTGTAGTTTCTATTTGAAGATATTCCTTTTTCCACTATAGGACACTTAGCGTTAAGAATGTCCACTTGCAGTTTCTACAGAAAGAGTATTTCAGAACTGCTCAATCAAAATTGTGCTTCAACTCTGTTAGTTGAATGCACAGAACAGAAAGAAGTTTCACAGAATGCTTCTGTGCAGTTTTTAATTGGAGATATTTCTTTTACCACTATAGGCCCCTTAGTTCTCCGAATGTCATCTTGCAGTTTCTACAGAAAGAGTGTTTCAGAACTGCTCAATAAAAAGTAACCTTCAACTCTGTTAGTTGATTGGGCAGAACTGAAAGAAGTTTCACAGAATGATTCTGTGTAGATTTTATTTGAAGATATTCCTTTTTCCACTCTAGGCCCCTTAGCGTTAAGAATGTCCACTTGCAGTTTCTACAGAGAGAGTGTTTCACAACTGCTCAATCAAAAGTAAGCTTCAACTCTGTTAGTTGAATGCACAGAACAGAAAGAAGTTTCACAGAATGCTTCTTTGTAGTTTTTATTTGAAGATATTCCTTTTTCCACTATAGGCCACTTAGCGTTAAGAATGTGCACTTGCAGTTTCTACAGAAAGAGTGTTTCAGAACTGCTCAATCAAAAGTAAGCTTCCACTCTGTTAGTTGAATGCACAGAACAGAAAGAAGTTTCACAGAATGCTTCTGTGTAGTTTTTATATGAATATATTCCTTTTTCCACTATAGGCCCCTTAGCCTTAAGAATGTTCATTTGCAGTTTCTTCATAGTGTTTCAGAACTGCTCAATCAAAAGTAAGCTTCAACTGTGTTAGTTGAATGCACAGAACAGAAAGAAGTTTCACAGAATGCTTCTGTGTAGTTTTTATTTGGAGATATTCCTTTTTCCACAATAGGACAATTAGCGCTCGGAATGTTAACTTGCAGTTTCTACAGAGAGAGTGTTTCAGAACTGCTCAATCAAAAGTAAGGTTCAACTCTGTTAGTTGAATGAACAGAACAGGAAGAAGTTTCCCAGAATGCTTCTGTGTAGTTTTTATTTGAAGATATCTTTTTTTCCACTATTGGCCCCTTAGCCTTAAGAATGTCCACTTGCAGTTTCTTCATAAAGACTGTTTCAGAACTCCTCAATCAAAAGTAAGCTTCAACTTTGTTAGTTGAATGCACAGAACAGAAAGAAGTTTCACAGAATGCTTCTGTGTAGTTTTTATTTGAATATATTCCTTTTTCACTCTAGGACACAGCGCTAGGAATGTCAACTTGCAGTTTCTACATAAAGAGTGTTTCAGAACTACTCAATCAAAAGTAAGCTTCCACTCTGTTAGTTGAATGCACAGAACAGAAAGAAGTTTCACAGAATGCTTCTGTGTAGTTTTTATTTGAATATATTCCTTTTTCCCCACTAGGACCCTTAGCGCTCGGAATGTCAACTTGCAGTTTCTACATAAAGAGTGTTTCAGAACTAATCAATCAAAAGTAAGCTTCCACTCTGTTAGTTGAATGCACAGAACAGAAAGTAGTTTCACAGAATAGTTCTGTGTAGTTTATAGTAGAAGATATTCCTTTTTCCACTATAGGACCCTTAGCGTTAAGAATGTCCTCTTGCAGTTTCTACAGAAAGAGTATTTCAGAACTGCTCAATCAAAAGTGTGCTTCAACTCTGTTAGTTGAATGCACAGTACAGAAAGAAGTTTCACAGAATGCTTCTGTGTAGTTTTTAATTGGAGATATTCCTTTTTCCACTATAGGCCCCTTAGTTCTCCGAATGTCAACTTGCAGTTTCTACAGAAAGAGTGTTTCAGAACTGCTCAATAAAAAGTAACCTTCAAATCTGTTAGTTGAATGGACAGAACTGAAAGAAGTTTCACACAATGATTCTGTGTAGATTTTATTTGAAGATATTCCTTTTTCCACTCTAGGCCCCTTAACGTTAAGAATGTCCACTTGCAGTTTCTACAGAGAGAGTGTTTCAGAACTCCTCAATCAAAAGTAAGCTTCAACTCTGTTAGCTGAATGCACAGAAGAGAAAGAAGTTTCACAGAATGATTCTGTGTAGTTTTTATTTGGAGATTTTCCTTTTTCCACTCTAGGACCCTTAGCGCTCGGAATGTCAACTTGTATTTTCTACATAAAGAGTGTTTCAGAACTAGTCAATCAAAAGTAAGCTTCCACTCTGTTAGTTGAATGCACAGAACAGAAAGAAGTTTCACAGAATGCTTCTGTGTAGTTTTTATTTGAAAATAATCCTTTTTCCACTGTAGGCCCCTTAGCCTTAAGAATGTCCACTTGCAGTTTCAACAGAAACAGTGTTTCAGAACTGCTCAATCAAATGTAAGCTTCTACTCTGTTAGTTGAATGAACAGAAGAGGAAGAAGTTTCACAGAATGCTTCTGTGTAGTTCTTATTTGAAGATATACCTTTTTCCACTATTGGCCCCTTAGCGTTAAGAATGTCCACTTGCAGTTTCTTCATAAAGAGTGTTTCAGAACTGCTCAATCAAAAGCATGCTTCAACTCTGTTAGTTGAATGCACAGAACAGAAAGAAGTTTCAAAGAATGCTTCTTTGTAGTTTTTATTTGAAGATATTCCTTTTTCCACTGTAGGCCCCTAAGCGTTAAGATTGTGCACTTGCAGTTTCTACAGAAAGAGTGTTTCAGAACTGCTCAATCAAAAGTAAGCTTCAACTCTGTTAGTTGAATGCACAGAACAGAAAGTAGGTTCACAGAATAGTTCTGTGTAGTTTCTATTTGAAGATATTCCTTTTTCCACTATAGGACACTTAGCGTTAAGAATGTCCACTTGCAGTTTCTACAGAAAGAGTATTTCAGAACTGCTCAATCAAAATTATGCTTCAACTCTGTTAGTTGAATGCACAGAACAGAAAGAAGTTTCACAGAATGCTTCTGTGCAGTTTTTAATTGGAGATATTTCTTTTACCACTATAGGCCCCTTAGTTCTCCGAATGTCATCTTGCAGTTTCTACAGAAAGAGTGTTTCAGAACTGCTCAATAAAAAGTAACCTTCAACTCTGTTAGTTGATTGGGCAGAACTGAAAGAAGTTTCACAGAATGATTCTGTGTAGATTTTATTTGAAGATATTCCTTTTTCCACTCTAGGCCCCTTAGCGTTAAGAATGTCCACTTGCAGTTTCTACAGAGAGAGTGTTTCACAACTGCTCAATCAAAAGTAAGCTTCAACTCTGTTAGTTGAATGCACAGAACAGAAAGAAGTTTCACAGAATGCTTCTTTGTAGTTTTTATTTGAAGATATTCCTTTTTCCACTATAGGCCACTTAGCGTTAAGAATGTGCACTTGCAGTTTCTACAGAAAGAGTGTTTCAGAACTGCTCAATCAAAAGTAAGCTTCAACTCTGTTAGTTGAATGCACAGAACAGAAAGAAGTTTCACAGAATGCTTCTGTGTAGTTTTTATTTGAGATATTCCTTTTTCCACTATAGGCCTTAGCCTAGAATGTTCATTGCAGTTTCTTCATAAAGAGTGTTTCAGAACTGCTCAATCAAAAGTAAGCTTCAACTTGTTAGTTGAATGACAGAACAGAAGAAGTTTCCAGAATGCTTCTGTGTAGTTTTTATTTGAGATATTTTTTTCCACTAGGCTTAGCCTGAATGTACTTGCAGTTTCTACAAAGAGTGTTTCAGAACTGCTCAATCAAAAGTAAGTTCAACTCTGTTAGTTGAATGACAGAACAGAAGAAGTTTCCAGAATGCTTCTGTGTAGTTTTTATTTGAAATATCTTTTTTCCACTTAGGCCTTAGCCTAGAATGTGCACTTGCAGTTTCTACATAAAGAGTGTTTCAGAACTGCTCAATCAAAAGTAAGCTTCCACTCTGTTAGTTGAATGCACAGAACAGAAAGAAGTTTCACAGAATGCTTCTGTGTAGTTTTTATTTGAATATATTCCTTTTTCCCCACTAGGACCCTTAGCGCTCGGAATGTCAACTTGCAGTTTCTACATAAAGAGTGTTTCAGAACTAATCAATCAAAAGTAAGCTTCCACTCTGTTAGTTGAATGCACAGAACAGAAAGTAGTTTCACAGAATAGTTCTGTGTAGTTTATAGTAGAAGATATTCCTTTTTCCACTATAGGACCCTTAGCGTTAAGAATGTCCTCTTGCAGTTTCTACAGAAAGAGTATTTCAGAACTGCTCAATCAAAAGTGTGCTTCAACTCTGTTAGTTGAATGCACAGTACAGAAAGAAGTTTCACAGAATGCTTCTGTGTAGTTTTTAATTGGAGATATTCCTTTTTCCACTATAGGCCCCTTAGTTCTCCGAATGTCAACTTGCAGTTTCTACAGAAAGAGTGTTTCAGAACTGCTCAATAAAAAGTAACCTTCAAATCTGTTAGTTGAATGGACAGAACTGAAAGAAGTTTCACACAATGATTCTGTGTAGATTTTATTTGAAGATATTCCTTTTTCCACTCTAGGCCCCTTAACGTTAAGAATGTCCACTTGCAGTTTCTACAGAGAGAGTGTTTCAGAACTCCTCAATCAAAAGTAAGCTTCAACTCTGTTAGCTGAATGCACAGAAGAGAAAGAAGTTTCACAGAATGATTCTGTGTAGTTTTTATTTGGAGATTTTCCTTTTTCCACTCTAGGACCCTTAGCGCTCGGAATGTCAACTTGTATTTTCTACATAAAGAGTGTTTCAGAACTAGTCAATCAAAAGTAAGCTTCCACTCTGTTAGTTGAATGCACAGAACAGAAAGAAGTTTCACAGAATGCTTCTGTGTAGTTTTTATTTGAAAATAATCCTTTTTCCACTGTAGGCCCCTTAGCCTTAAGAATGTCCACTTGCAGTTTCAACAGAAACAGTGTTTCAGAACTGCTCAATCAAATGTAAGCTTCTACTCTGTTAGTTGAATGAACAGAAGAGGAAGAAGTTTCACAGAATGCTTCTGTGTAGTTTTTATTTGAAGATATTCCTTTTTCCACTATAGGCCCCTTAGCGTTAAGAATGTCCACTTGCAGTTTCTACAGAAAGAGTGTTTCAGAACTGCTCAATCAAAAGTAAGCTTCAACTCTGTTAGTTGAATGCACAGAACAGAAAGAAGTTTCACAGAATGCTTCTGTGTAGTTTTTATTTGAAGATATTCCTTTTTCCACTGTAGGCCCCTTAGCGTTAAGATTGTGCACTTGCAGTTTCTACAGAAAGAGTGTTTCAGAACTGCTCAATCAAAAGTAAGCTTCAACTCTGTTAGTTGAATGCACAGAACAGAAAGAAGTTTCACAGAATGTTCTGTGTAGTTTTATTTGAAGATATTCCTTTTTCCACTATAGGACACTTAGCGTTAAGAATGTCACTTGCAGTTTCTACAGAAAGAGTGTTTCAGAACTGCTCAATCAAAAGTGCTTCAACTCTGTTAGTTGAATGCACAGAACAGAAAGAAGTTTCACAGAATGCTTCTGTGTAGTTTTATTGAATATATTCCTTTTTCCACTATAGGCCCCTTAGCCTTAAGAATGTCTTGCAGTTTCTACAAAGAGTGTTTCAGAACTGCTCAATCAAAAGTAAGCTTCAACTGTGTTAGTTGAATGCACAGAACAGAAAGAAGTTTCACAGAATGCTTCTGTGTAGTTTTTATTTGAGATATTCCTTTTTCCACTAGGCCCCTTAGCGTTAAGAATGTCCACTTGCAGTTTCTACAGAGAGTGTTTCAGAACTGCTCAATCAAAAGTAAGCTTCAACTCTGTTAGTTGAATGCACAGAACAGAAAGAAGTTTCACAGAATGCTTCTGTGTAGTTTTTATTTGAAGATATCCTTTTTCCACTATGGCCCCTTAGCTTAAGAATGTCCACTTGCAGTTTTCATAAAGAGTGTTTCAGAACTGCTCAATCAAAAGTAAGCTTCAACTCTGTTAGTTGAATGACAGAACAGAAAGAAGTTTCACAGAATGCTTCTGTGTAGTTTTTATTTGATATTCCTTTTTCCCTCTAGGCCCCTTAGCGCTGAATGTCACTTGCAGTTTCTACATAAAGAGTGTTTCAGAACTCAATCAAAAAGTAAGCTTCAACTCTGTTAGTTGAATGCACAGAACAGAAAGAAGTTTCACAGAATGCTTCTGTGTAGTTTATTTGAAGATATTCCTTTTTCCACTATAGGACCTTAGCGTTAAGAATGTCACTTGCAGTTTCTACAAAGAGTGTTTCAGAACTGCTCAATCAAAAGTGCTTCAACTCTGTTAGTTGAATGCACAGAACAGAAAGAAGTTTCACAGAATGCTTCTGTGTAGTTTTTATTGAAGATATTCCTTTTTCCACTTAGGCCCCTTAGCTCGAATGTCACTTGCAGTTTCTACAGAAAGAGTGTTTCAGAACTGCTCAATCAAAAGTAAGCTTCAACTCTGTTAGTTGAATGCACAGAACAGAAAGAAGTTTCACAGAATGACTTCTGTGTAGTTTTTATTTGAAGATATTTTTTTCCACTCTAGGCCCTTAGCGTTAAGAATGTCACTTGCAGTTTCTACAGAAGAGTGTTTCAGAACTGCTCAATCAAAAGTAAGCTTCAACTCTGTTAGTTGAATGACAGAACAGAAAGAAGTTTCACAGAATGCTTCTGTGTAGTTTTTATTTGAAGATTTCCTTTTTCCACTCTAGGCCCCTTAGCGCTCGGAATGTCACTTGCAGTTTCTACAAAGAGTGTTTCAGAACTGCTCAATCAAAAGTAAGCTTCACTCTGTTAGTTGAATGCACAGAACAGAAAGAAGTTTCACAGAATGCTTCTGTGTAGTTTTTATTTGAAGATATTCCTTTTTCCACTTAGGCCCTTAGCCTTAAGAATGTCACTTGCAGTTTCAACAGAGTGTTTCAGAACTGCTCAATCAAAAGTAAGCTTCAACTCTGTTAGTTGAATGCACAGAACAGAAAGAAGTTTCACAGAATGCTTCTGTGTAGTTTTTATTGAGATATTTCCTTTTTCCACTATAGGCCCCTTAGCTGAATGTCACTTGCAGTTTCTACAGAAAGAGTGTTTCAGAACTGCTCAATAAAAGTAAGCTCAACTCTGTTAGTTGGCAGAACAGAAAGAAGTTTCACAGAATGCTTCTGTGTAGTTTTTTTGAAGATATTCCTTTTTCCACTCTAGGCCCCTTAGCGTTAAGAATGTCCACTTGCAGTTTCTACAGAGAGTGTTTCAGAACTGCTCAATCAAAAGTAAGCTTCAACTCTGTTAGTTGAATGCACAGAACAGAAAGAAGTTTCACAGAATGCTTCTGTGTAGTTTTTATTTGAAGATATTCCTTTTTCCACTATAGGCCCTTAGCGTTAAGAATGTCACTTGCAGTTTCTACAGAAAGAGTGTTTCAGAACTGCTCAATCAAAAGTAAGCTTCAACTCTGTTAGTTGAATGCACAGAACAGAAAGAAGTTTCACAGAATGCTTCTGTGTAGTTTTATTGAATATATTCCTTTTTCCACTATAGGCCCCTTAGCTTAAGAATGTCAACTTGCAGTTTCTACAAAGAGTGTTTCAGAACTGCTCAATCAAAAGTAAGCTTCAACTCTGTTAGTTGAATGCACAGAACAGAAAGAAGTTTCACAGAATGCTTCTGTGTAGTTTTATTTGAGATATTCCTTTTTCCCATAGGACTTAGCGCTCGGAATGTAACTTGCAGTTTCTACAGAAAGAGTGTTTCAGAACTGCTCAATCAAAAGTAAGCTTCAACTCTGTTAGTTGAATGCACAGAACAGAAAGAAGTTTCACAGAATGCTTCTGTGTAGTTTTTATTTGAAGATATATTTTTTTCCACTAGGCCCCTTAGCCTTAAGAATGTCCACTTGCAGTTTCTGAAAAGTGTTTCAGAACTGCTCAATCAAAAGTAAGCTTCAACTCTGTTAGTTGAATGCACAGAACAGAAAGAAGTTTCACAGAATGCTTCTGTGTAGTTTTTATTTGAATATATTCCTTTTTCCACTCTAGGCCCCTTAGCGTTGAATGTCACTTGCAGTTTCTACATAAAGAGTGTTTCAGAACTTCAATCAAAAGTAAGCTTCAACTCTGTTAGTTGAATGCACAGAACAGAAAGAAGTTTCACAGAATGCTTCTGTGTAGTTTTTATTGAGAAGATATTCCTTTTTCCACTATAGGCCCTTAGCGTTAAGAATGTCCACTTGCAGTTTCTACAGAAAGAGTTTTCAGAACTGCTCAATCAAAAGTGTGCTTCAACTCTGTTAGTTGAATGCACAGAACAGAAAGAAGTTTCACAGAATGCTTCTGTGTAGTTTTTATTGAGATATTCCTTTTTCCACTATAGGCCCCTTAGTCTAAGAATGTCACTTGCAGTTTCTACAGAAAGAGTGTTTCAGAACTGCTCAATAAAAAGTAAGCTTCAATCTGTTAGTTGAATGCACAGAACAGAAAGAAGTTTCACAGAATTCTGTGTAGTTTTTATTTGAAGATATTCCTTTTTCCACTCTAGGCCCCTTAGCGTTAAGAATGTCCACTTGCAGTTTCTACAGAGAGAGTGTTTCAGAACTGCTCAATCAAAAGTAAGCTTCAACTCTGTTAGTTGAATGCACAGAAGAAAGAAGTTTCACAGAATGCTTCTGTGTAGTTTTTTTTGAGATTTCCTTTTTCCACTCTAGGACCCTTAGCGCTCGAATGTCAACTTGCAGTTTCTACATAAAGAGTGTTTCAGAACTGCTCAATCAAAAGTAAGCTTCACTCTGTTAGTTGAATGCACAGAACAGAAAGAAGTTTCACAGAATGCTTCTGTGTAGTTTTTATTTGAAATATTCCTTTTTCCACTGTAGGCCCCTTAGCCTTAAGAATGTCCACTTGCAGTTTCTACAGAAGAGTGTTTCAGAACTGCTCAATCAAAGTAAGCTTCAACTCTGTTAGTTGAATGAACAGAGAAAGAAGTTTCACAGAATGCTTCTGTGTAGTTTTATTTGAGATATTCCTTTTTCCACTATTAGGCCCCTTAGCGTTAAGAATGTCCACTTGCAGTTTCTTCATAAAGAGTGTTTCAGAACTGCTCAATCAAAAGTGCTTCAACTCTGTTAGTTGAATGCACAGAACAGAAAGAAGTTTCACAGAATGCTTCTTGTAGTTTTATTTGAGATATTCCTTTTTCCACTTAGGCCCCTTAGCGTTAAGAATGTCACTTGCAGTTTCTACAGAAAGAGTGTTTCAGAACTGCTCAATCAAAAGTAAGCTTCAACTCTGTTAGTTGAATGCACAGAACAGAAAGTAGTTTCACAGAATGCTTCTGTGTAGTTTTATTTGAAGATATTCCTTTTTCCACTATAGGACCTTAGCGTTAAGAATGTCACTTGCAGTTTCTACAGAAAGAGTGTTTCAGAACTGCTCAATCAAAAGTGCTTCAACTCTGTTAGTTGAATGCACAGAACAGAAAGAAGTTTCACAGAATGCTTCTGTGTAGTTTTTATTTGAGATATTCCTTTTTCCACTATAGGCCCCTTAGTTCTCCGAATGTCAACTTGCAGTTTCTACAGAAAGAGTGTTTCAGAACTGCTCAATCAAAAGTAAGCTTCAACTCTGTTAGTTGAATGACAGAACAGAAAGAAGTTTCACACAGAATGATTCTGTGTAGTTTTTATTTGAAGATATTCCTTTTTCCACTCTAGGCCCCTTACGTTAAGAATGTCCACTTGCAGTTTCTACAGAGAGTGTTTCAGAACTGCTCAATCAAAAGTAAGCTTCAACTCTGTTAGTTGAATGCACAGAAGAGAAAGAAGTTTCACAGAATGCTTCTGTGTAGTTTTTATTTGAAGATATTCCTTTTTCCACTCTAGGACCCTTAGCGTTCGGAATGTCACTTGCAGTTTCTACATAAAGAGTGTTTCAGAACTGTCAATCAAAAGTAAGCTTCCACTCTGTTAGTTGAATGCACAGAACAGAAAGAAGTTTCACAGAATGCTTCTGTGTAGTTTTATTTGAAGATATTCCTTTTTCCACTATAGGCCCTTAGCTTAAGAATGTCACTTGCAGTTTCTACAGAAAGAGTGTTTCAGAACTGCTCAATCAAAGTAAGCTTCAACTCTGTTAGTTGAATGCACAGAACAGAAAGAAGTTTCACAGAATGCTTCTGTGTAGTTTTTATTTGGAGATATTCCTTTTTCCAGTAGGCCCTTAGCGCTCGGAATGTAACTTGCAGTTTCTACAGAAGAGTGTTTCAGAACTGCTCAATCAAAAGTAAGCTTCAACTCTGTTAGTTGAATGCACAGAACAGAAAGAAGTTTCACAGAATGCTTCTGTGTAGTTTTTATTTGAAGATATTTTTTTCCACTTGGCCCCTTAGCGTTAAGAATGTCCACTTGCAGTTTCTACAGAGAGTGTTTCAGAACTGCTCAATCAAAGTAAGCTTCAACTCTGTTAGTTGAATGCACAGAACAGAAAGAAGTTTCACAGAATGCTTCTTGTAGTTTTTATTTGAAGATATTCCTTTTTCCACTATAGGCCACTTAGCCTTAAGAATGTCACTTGCAGTTTCTACATAAAGAGTGTTTCAGAACTGCTCAATCAAAAGTAAGCTTCAACTCTGTTAGTTGAATGCACAGAACAGAAAGAAGTTTCACAGAATGCTTCTGTGTAGTTTTTATTTAATATATTCCTTTTTCCACTATAGGCCTTAGCTTAAGAATGTCACTTGCAGTTTCTCATAAAGAGTGTTTCAGAACTGCTCAATCAAAAGTAAGCTTCAACTGTGTTAGTTGAATGCACAGAACAGAAAGAAGTTTCACAGAATGCTTCTGTGTAGTTTTTATTTGAAATATTCCTTTTTCCACTTAGGCCCTTAGCTTAAGAATGTCCACTTGCAGTTTCTACAGAAGAGTGTTTCAGAACTGCTCAATCAAAAGTAAGCTTACTCTGTTAGTTGAATGCACAGAAGAAGAAGTTTCACAGAATGCTTCTGTGTAGTTTTTATTTGAGATATCCTTTTTC
>NW_022097118.1:0-53115 GCF_006542625.1 Nomascus leucogenys | reverse complement strand
ATTTCTTTTTTATTGCTGATTAGTATTCCATAATACGGACGTACCACAGTTTCTATAACCATTAACCTACTGAAGAACATTCGGGTAGTTTCCAGTATTAGGCTATTACAAATAAAGCTGAACATTCATGTACCAGTTTCTGTGTGAAAATAAGTTTTCGTTTCTCTAGGATACATACCCGTGAGTACAATGGCTGGGCTCTATGGCACATCCACTTTCAGCTTTAAAAGAAACTACTAAACTATTTTCCAGAATGCCTATGTCATTGGTACTGTCCTGCCAGTGATGTGTGAATGATCCAGGTACTCTGCAATCTCACCAGCGTTTGGTGGGCCACTGTTTCTTTTTTTTTTTTTTTTTGAGACGGAGTCTTGCTCTGTCGCCCAGGCTGGAGTGCAGTGACGCGATCTCAGCTCACTGCAAGCTCCGCCTCCTGGGTTCACGCCATTCTCCTGCCTCAGCCTCTCCGAGTAGCTGCGACTACAGGCGCCTGCCACCGCGCCCGGCTAATTTTTTGTATTTTTAGTAGAGACGGGGTTTCACCGTGGTCTCGATCGCCTGACCTCATGATCCGCCCGCCTCGGCCCCCCAAAGTGCTGAGATTACAAGCGTGAGCCACCGCGCCCGGCCTCACTGTTTCATTTTAGCCATTCCAACAGGTGTGTGGTGATACCTCATTATGGTTTTAACATGCATTTTTCTAATGGCTAGTGATGAACATCTTTTCATGTGCTTATTTGCCATCTGTATATCCTTTTTGGTGAAACATTTATTCCTATCTTTTGCCCATTTTCTAAATGAGTTTTTTTGAATTAATGTTGAATTTTGAAAGTTATTTCAAAATTGCATATTCTAGATACAAGACTTTTGTCAAATATATTTTTTCTCCCAGTCTGTTGCTTGTCTTTTCATTCTTTTAACAGGATCTTTCACTGAACGAAAGTTTTTAATTTTGATAAAGTCCAATTTCTCTAAATGCTTTTAAGGACATTTTCTACTTACAAAACAATGCACAGTTTTAAGTTATGCTTTAAGAAAAAACATTTTCTTTCAACAAATCCCTTGAATTTTGTATTCAATGCTTAACTTTCAATACCTTGTAAATGTGATGGTTTCATAGAATTTTTCCAGAAAATAATCCTTTATATTACACACTCTGGGGATCATTTTTATTTACTTCAATAAACTTGAACTGATTTATGAATATTGTCCTTATTTCTCTCATTTCTCCATGTACCAACACAAGGTTCGCCATGTAAAGAGATAAGTGCTGAGACCAACCCCGGGCAGCTACCACACGGGAGTGTAAAGTGAGTCCATTGATCAAAATCAGGAAAGGAAGATGGGCTTGGCTTGGAGACTATTTGTCTAGGTGATTCTGTACTACATTTCAACTCTGGAAAAAACATGAAGGCAGAGGTCAAAATCATTTGACGATTGTCAGGGGAAATGACCACATCTCTCATAATATCTATTACAAAGTTGAATTTCTTACTTGCTGAGGGAAAACCGTGCTTGGAGAACACAGTCCTCTGAGCAAAGCCAAAAGCCAATTTATTAATATGTCACACTTGGGGGAAGCGAACAGTTTAGGGATTGGCTGATTTTCCAAAAGTGAGAGAACTGAAGCAGAGCTCTTGCCTGGAGTTGCAGGACTGATAAAGACTGAATTAAAGTCCGGGCGTGGTGGCTCATGCCTGTAATCCCAGCACTGTGGGAGGCCAAGGCAAGCAGATCACCTGAGGTCAGGAGTTCAATACCAGCCTGGCCAACATGGCGAAATCCCGTCTCTACTAAAAATACAAAAAATTAGCTGGACATGGTGGCAGGCGCCTGTAATCCCAGCTACTTGGGAGGCTGAGGCAGGAGAATCACTTGAATGCAGGAGGCGGAGGTTGCAGTGAGCTGAGATTGCACCATTGTAGTCCAGCCCAGGCAATAGAGAGAGACTCTGTCTCAAAAACAAACAAAGAAACAAAAACAAAACAAAAAGACAAAATCTGTTCTTTGGTTACTTGTATAAGGCTTATGACATTAAAAAAAAATGCAGCTTCTCTGCCTCCATCTCATACCTATTGAATCAGAATCTCTGGTGGTAATCAGGCTTAGTCAGTGATTCTGTCACCTATCAGCTACTAATTTTTATACATGTATCTACCTCACATGTATATATCAGTCATTCACTTTCTGATTCACGTAAAGCCATTTGAAACCGACTTGGGTTTGTGATCATTGGAAACGTTCTGAGGTGGAGCAAAATCAAGGTGAGGAAACTCCTAGAGAGGAGACATCTACAATCTCTACAGACTCTTTTGGAGCCAGCAAAGGCACAAAGAACATTACTTAGGCTAATTCCTCCATGTGCTTAAATGCTAGGCACTCTCCTCCTACTTCCAATTCTTTTTATTTCCTCTATAAAAGAGCTGAATCATAAGGGAGGGAGATCTTCTCAGAACTTTGGCCTTTCATTTGTTTCTTAGAGAGGAGACATTACCACATCATACGCTTAGTAACATAATTCAAGGTCAGTTCTTTTTATTATTACAAAACGAGTCTTTAAATTAGAGCAATTCAACTTAGTTATTGAGTCTTTTACTAGACCTATCACCTCACACAACTGTGCCCTTTGGGATACGTAGTCCTATATGAAGTTCAAATCTTTGTGTTCAGATTGAATTTGCCCTATTTTCGGTCATCTAAACTCCCTACCTAATTATCCACTCACTTATGTTTGACCTGGAAACTTTTTAATTTAGCTACTTTTAAAAGAATTTCTAATTCAGTAATACATGTAAGTATTCAATTTCAAGTGCAGATAATTTGATGAAGAAAAATAAGAGAAATCTGTCCTATCACTCCCTCCTTACAAATGCTCTTCCCAGTAGCAGTGACTTTTAACTGGTTTTGTTTCTTCTCGTGGTTACTCTCATATCTGTTTAAAAAATATGTGTATGATTACTATATTAGTTGTCTAGGGCTGCTATGACAAATTACATAAACCAGGAGGTTTAAAATAACAGAAATTCATTCTTTCACAGTTTTGGAAGCTGTAAATCCAAAAATCAAGTTTTGGCAAGGTCATGCTCCCCACTGAAGGCTCTAAGGAAAAATATCCTTGTTTGCCTCTCCCTACCCTCCAATTCCATCACTCCAATTTCTGCCTCCATCTTTACAGACTGACTTTCCTCTGTGTGTGTCTTCTGTGTGTCTGTGTTTTCACAGGGTCTTCTTATGGGGAAATCAATCACTGGATGTAGGGCCCACCCTAGTCCAACATGACTTTTTTTTTTTTTTTTTTTTTAAGACGGAATCTCGCACCGTCGCCCAGGCTGGAGTGCAGTGGCGTGATCTCAGCTCACTGCAAGCTCTGCCTCCCAGGTTCACGCCATTCTCCTGCCTCAGCCTCCTGCGTAGCTGGGACTAGAGGCGCCCGCCACCATGCCCGGCTAATTTTTTGTATTTTTAGTAGAGACGGGGTTTCACCGTGTTAGCCAGGATGTCTCGATCTCCTGACCTCATGATCCGCCCGCTTCGGCCTCCCAAAATGCTGGGATGACAGGCGTGAGCCACCGCGCCCGGCCCTCATTTTAACTTACTTACATTGGCAAAGACTGCAGATAAAGACCCAAATAAGGTCACTCCGAGGTTCTGGGTACACATAAATTTTGGAGGACACTATTCAACCCAGTTCACTTATTCTGCTATTTCTTGATTTAAAAACGTAGACATTTTCTATTGATTGTTATAATAGCTAGGGATTATTTTATTTAAATATCTCCCACTGCCCCTTTTCTTTCCACCCCAAATAGTGAACATTATTCTAATTCCTTCTACTGGTAACCTCAACAGCTTCAAAAAACATACTTGAACCTTCATTTCTTGTTTATCAACAATAGTCTGTACCTCTTGGTTTCATTTCTGCTCAACTGTTTCTACCTCTCAACCTATGTCAGCTTTGCATGTGTTTTGGCATTGTCAAGACTTTTAAAATTGATCCTCTAAAGTTGAATATGCAGTATTAACATCATCATACAATGTTTACATAGTTGAGCCATTCGGTGGAGAACGCACTTATTAAATTCAGTTGGATGAGTTTTTTCTCTTTTTTTTTTACAGCCCACTAATTGCATTCTGCACATTATTAAATTTTTGCACAAACCTGAACATCCTACACATGTACCCCAGAACTTAAAACAAAAAAATTAAATAAATAAAAAAATTTTCAAGTACTTAGTCATATTTCTTTTCTAGTTATTACACTTTTTTCTAGACAAATTCCTGAAGAACCCTCCATCTCTCTGCTCCAATTTTGACTAACTGCTTTCCAAGTCTATACAATTACCATTCCGGGACTTCCCTTAACTAATATTTGAAGGAATATATTCCTTCCTGAATCTCATGCTTTCCTCTTTTTTAAAATCAACTATATTGAAATATAATTTACATACAACAATGTATCCGCTTTAGCACAGTTCAACAAGTTTTGGCAAATATATAAAGCTGGCAAATATCCACCACCCACAACATCACACAGAAAAATTCCCTTATGCACACTCGTATTCCATCCCTTGCACCTCCTTCAAGATAGAATTACTTCCTTTTACTACAGATTAGAGCTTCCTTTTCTATAATGTCATATAAATGCAATTATACCATGCATATTCTTGTGTGTCTGTCCTTTTCCACTTAGTATACTATCTTTGAGATCTAACTGTGTTGTTCCTGTATCAGTAGTTTGTCCAGTTATATGGCTATATCACAATTTGTGTATCAATTTCACCTGTTAGTGTTTCTACTTTAGGACTGTTATAATAATGCTCAATGAACATTCATGTACAATTCTTTGTAAGGACATAGGTTTGCATTTATCTTGGTTAAAAAGCTAAAGTAGACTTGTGGGACTGCATTTTTTTCTAATACAAAGCTGCCAAACTGTTTTTCCAAAGTAGTTGTACCATTTTACAACCCAACTAGCAAATATGAGAGTTCTAATTGCTCTACCACCTTGCCAAAACTTGATATTGTCACTATTTTAATTTCAGCCAATAGAATTATTGGGTATGTAATGGTAAGTCACAGCCATTTTTATTTTACATTTCCCTAATAATGAATGATGTTTATATGCTTTTATATGCTCATTGGTCATTTGTAGATCTCCTTTTGTGAAATACCTGTTTAAAATTCTTTTGCTCATTTTTAATTGGGTTGTCTTATTATTGAGTTGTAAGAATTCTTCAGAATTCTTTCAAATATTTGAAGATATATCATTCCCTCATATTGCTGTCCTTTGTCAGATGTATCTTTTTTTATATTGCTGGAATACATTCTAATTTAACTTCCTAAGAAAGGGTAAATACTACAGTCCTTGAATGTCTAAAAATATATTTATTTTCTCTTAGTCATATGTAAAATTTTGACTAAGTATAAAATTCTAAGTCCAGAAGTACTTTTCTTCTCAGAACTTTGAATGTTGTCTTCCAACATTAGGGTTAAGTACTAAGAAATATAATACCTTTCTGATTACTTTTTCCATTTTAGCTGACTAGCTGTTGTTGATTTTCTTTTCCCTCTTTGGAAACTTACAGGTTTGTCATTTTTCCTTGATGTTATAAAATTTTACCATTTTTTTGTCCTCTTGGACTTCTTAAAATTACTGGCCTAAGCACTTAATGGTCCTATCAACTTAATGACTAATGTTTTTCAGTAATGGTTAAGGGCATATACTCTGGCATCATACTACCACTGTACTGCCTTCAAGCCACAGGTAATTGTTTAAAACTTTTCTGATGAGAGAATTAAATTAGTTAATATATTTATTAACTAGTAGGGCAACATATTATTATTGTTATTACAGGTTGAGTATTCCTTATCCAAAATACTGATGACTAGACTGTTTTTGATTTGGGATCTTTTTTGAATTTGAGAATATTTGCGTTATACTGGTTGAGCATCCCAAATTCAAAAATCCGAAATCTGAAATGGCCAATGAGCATTTTCTTTGAGCATGATGTCAGTGGTCAAAAAGTTTTGGATTTGGGAGCATTTCAGATTTCAGATTTTTTGTATTTGGGATGCACAATTTGCATTATTGGTTGTAATATGAGTATTATCAGTTGTAATGTGAGTATTATCAGTAATATTATTACCATTAGTAGTAATATTAATATCTCTTTGATAATATTCTCTCATTGTTTTCTCTTTCTAGAATACCAGTCATTAACATGCTGGACTTCTTAGGTTGACTTCCTCGATAATTCCATTGACTTTATCTTTCAACATTAATGTTAACATATTAATATAATACTCATGTTTTAATGTTTAAGGGCTCTTGTGTTTCTGACTCTTCATTTCATTTTGTTCTTATTTTAAGAATATAATTCTCGGCCGGGCACGGTGGCTCATGCTTGTAATCCCAGCACTTTGGGAGGCCGAGGCGGGCGGATCACGAGGTCAGGAGATCGAGACCACGGTGAAACCCCGTCTCTACTAAAAATACAAAAAATTAGCCGGGCGTGGTGACGGGCGCCTGTAGTCCCAGCTACTCGAAGAGGCTGAGGCAGGAGAATGGCGTGAACCCAGGAGGCGGAGCTTGCAGTGAGCCGAGATTGCGCCACTGCACTCCAGCCTGGGCGACAGAGCGAGACTCCGTCTCAAAAAAAAAAAAAAAAAAGAATATAATTCTCCTTGAATCTCTCTAAGAAAATATATTAAATATTTGGGATTTGCTATTTGTTTCCTTGCTTATTTGTTTTGAATCTTCTTTTGTTTAATGAATTTTCTTTGTCCTCCAAAGTAATTTTTTAAATTTGTTTATTTTTGTACTTTTTCATTTTGCAAGCACTCATCAAATATATAGTGATTCTTGATTTTCTGTTTGTAGTTACTGCAACACTAGATTATTGATGGAGGGTTCTGAATATGTAAACAAGACTTAATTGGTGCATTTGCTTTATGGATAGGAGGGAGAGAGCTCTTATGCTAGAGAATCTCAAATGCCAGAATAATTAGGGCTCCATTTTGAAGTACCAGCATTAACTAATCATACCTATTATTTTTATTTCTTTTCAGAGTAGTCCCCTAATATTTCTGCTTGTGAGTAAGTGCTGAGTTTGGGGTAATTCTTACATGAAAAGTGTAAAGATTTAAAGTCTCAGCTCCTATTTCTACCCTCCATGGTAACTACTTGAGTCCAGAGGATCTCCAGACACATTAGGTCTCCCCTTCATGCACACTGTAGGTGTGACTTCCTCCTCTACACATAATTAAGCACCCCTTTTCCATGCACTTTCTGATTCTAGAAGTTAGTAATATGCAGACATCTTCCTTACATTCATTTCCTTTTTATTCCAATGCGGTCACAAAAGGAAGCAACAATAAATATGTGATCTCACTATACTATCTTCTCCAGCACATTTTGTTTGTTGTTCGTGGGATATGGTGTTATTTATTTATTTTTAGTTTATTTTAAAATGTTCAAGCCAGCAAAAGCAGAAGGAAGAGCATAACAATAATATACCTTTCAATTGCATTCAAAGATGTAAAAATTGTCACAACTGCTCCATCTCCTCTATACATAGCACATACTTCTCTTTTGTCAAAGCATTTGAAAGTAGTCAATATGTATCTTGACATTTCACCACTAAATACTTCAGAATGAATCCTCCCAGAATGAAGATTTTTTTCCTATATAACTACAACACCAGCACCAATCCTAAGACATCATCATCAACCCAAATACATTATCCACAACATTCTAAGCCATTATTACATTTTCCTAATTATCACAAAAATATCTTAATCAAATTTTATGCAATGCGAATGGCCATTATGAATCTTCAAATACCCCTAGCCTAAAACATTATCCTACCTCTCACTGTTCATTGTGAAATTTACTTCTTAAAGAGTCTGAGCTACTCTTCAAACGTGCCTGCCACTATGGGTCCTGCTTCTCTTCCAGGAACCAGAACTAGCAGCAATTTACTACTCTTCTCCCTCCTGAAACCTTCCATTGCCTTTTTTTCCTCTTGTTTCTTTTGCTTTTCTTTTAAACTCCTCCAACTATTTTCCTTCTAGCTTCTTACAGTAGCTTCTTTGCCCTAATGATTCCAATGATTCATTATTTTAATGATATAGGGAAAACAAGGATTGTTTTTATCAAGCCATTTTAATTTTTATCATCAAGCCATTCTTGACATCATATTACTTGCAGATATCCTGAACCAACGTCTTGTCATTCCTCCTTCTACATCATTTCCTTTGTGCACACCCATGTAAAGTGTTTTCTTATTAATAAATTAGAGACAAGCTCAGAGTTCATACACATCCCAGTAAAAGTATGCATACTTACACTCTAAACCATTTGTGGATGCCATTTGCCACATTATGCTTTAAAGAAAGGTTCTCTTTTAGTATCTAATGTTTATTTGAATTGCTATATTTCAGGTTAATGTTTCTGAGAATTTCAGTGATCTAATAATTTAAACAGAACCCAGTGTAGATTTTTTGTTCAGTATCCTTAACTCAAAAAGAGATAAGAAAAATAAATAAAAATGTCATGCAGCATTAGAAAACAGAAACCATATATGAAATATAGCATACCTTCATGTAATGATAGTATTTCAGACGTTAAGCATAGGAAAATGAAATTTCCTACCCTGTAAATAAAATACACATCATAGATGAGATTCCAGTGAATCTGGTATCTCTTAACTGGCTGCTTAACTATTTAAATCAAATTTATAAGAAACAATGTTGGCTTCCTCCTTTTCTTCACTCAAAAATGAAAGCCAGTATTAACATGACTCTCAGAGAATTTTTGGAGATTTAATCTAAAAGCACAGGGGGAAAAATCGAGACATGAAAAATGACTATGTTAAATACATTTCTGAGAAACTGGTGGCCAGATATAGCTATAAACTGTGATACTCTCTAGTTCATACATGCATTTTTAATTAGAAAAATGAAATATTTATGGCCTAACAGAATTAATTTAATGACCATTAAGCCATTTCTCTAGGGAAATTTCCAGTAGGATAGTCAGATAATTCAATATTTTGTTCCTATTAACTATAGTAATACTTTTGCATCATTGTATCTCAGTAAAGCTTATCTTTTTATCTTTACTTTCAAACCCAAATATTCAATGATTATAAGGATTTGGTGATGGAATTAGTTGCTTGTTATATGTATTAATTTGTAATATTTGCTTTTTCCTGTAAAAGAAAGTTGATAGTTACACAATATAGAATATAATGATAGCCTAAAGATGCACTGGCATTTGGATTCATCATTTATTCTAGTGGTCTGAAATTATCTTCTTAAGTAATAAAAAGTACATATCAATGATACCCAGGTTTATTTATTTTATCTATTCATCACAAGTAAACAGCAAGGCCAAGATATCAACAAGCAAAATGAAGTATAATTAGGGCAATAAGAAAACCTCTGCTTCTTATAAACAAGTATAACCTAGAGTCATCATGTCATCACCTAATTGATTGGAGTTCAAGGCTTGGGTCTACAGAACCATACATTAACCAGTTCCATGCCTTTCTTCAGTCTTGTTTAGCTACAAGCTTTATCTTGCCTAGTTCTTGAGTTCATTACAATTCAGACAAGCTGGATGTACCAATCTGAGCCTGGAATGTGTCCATGGCACCTACACCTAGTCTACCTAATTGGCATCCGTCTTTTGTGGAAGGCAAGGCCTCTTCTGGGGCTGCAGTCCTGGTTGAACTTCCAGTCACTTGCTTGACACCCTTACACACGACCTAGAAAGCTTACTGTTTCTTATTCTGAGGGTTCTTCATGGTTCTTATAGCAAGCACTCTGTTCTGAACAAAACACCAGGAATGCTGCTACTTACCTCATTGCAACAGCCACCACTTCTTAGAAATTTTTGTAACTAGTTCTCAGTGACTTTCTCCAACATGTATTTCAATATCTTTCTAGATTAGCTCTTTGAATATTTCTTTAGACTCTTTGCTTTTGGTGGAGATATAATCTGTGGCCACATTAGCGTTCAAGCACATTCTATCCCCACTTTTCTCTTCCCCCTGCAGGAAGTCTGGCGACCATACCCCTCAACTTACAATGTTTGGAGCGCTGGCTCTTGATTAACTTAAGGGTTGAGATACTTTTCAGAAAGAGCTATGTAGTCTCTTCACCCCAGAAAACATGCACATATGCATAGGCGTTCGAGGCTTGTTTCACATATGTTACAGGGAATTAACAGATTCCCTAATATTTTCTCGTTTAAGAACTCCTGCTTTAAATTTTGAATTCTCTGAGGTTCCACTGTATTCAGGTTTTCAGGTGCACATGAACTTCTAATTCCAATTAGTTTAGATGTGTGAATGCAAGAAATCCCATACCCAAAAAATCTTATTTAATTTTGCTCCAAAATAAGCTTAAAAAGTAAATAAAATTTTAGAAGAATCAAAACCCTACTTATAATACTTAATATATCAATTTAATTACACACATATATTTAAAATTACATTTTTAGGCTGGGCACGGTGACTCACAACCTGTAATCCCTGCACTTTGGGAGGTCAAGGCAGGCAGATCACTTAAGGTCAGGAGTTCTAGACCAGTCTAGCTAACATGGTGAAACCCCATGTCTACTAAAAATACAAAAATTAGCCGAGCATGGTGGTAGATGCCTGTAGTCCCAGCTACTCAGAAGGCTGAGGCAGGAGAATTGCTTGAAGCCAGGAAGTGGAGGTTGCAATGAGCCGAGATCAGGCCACTGCACTCCAGCCTGGGCAACAAAGTAAGATTCTGTCTCAAAAACAAACAAACAAACAAAATAAACAAATGAAAACTTACGTTTTGGCCGGGCACGGTGGCTCACGCTTGTAATCCCAGCACTTTGGGAGGCCGAGGCAGGCGGATCACAAGGTCAGGAGATCGAGACCACGGTGAAACCCAGTCTCTACTAAAAAATACAAAAAAATTAGCCGGGCGTGGTGGCGGGCGCCTGTAGTCCCAGCTACTCGGGAGGCTGAGGCAGGAGAATGGCCTGAACCCGGGAGGCGGAGCTTGCAGTGAGCCGAGACTGGGCCACTGCACGCCAGCCTGGGCGACAGAGCAAGACTCCATCTCAAAAAAAAAAAAAAAAAGAAAACCTATGTTTTTAAAAGAAAAGAGTTTGAAATATTGCTTTTTCGTACTCTTAAATTTCATGAAGCGATTGTGCTCAATTCTTCATGTTTCTCTTCTACATCATTTATGTGCATCTTCCATCATCACTGAGGCGTCTTGCTGAGTCATCTAACAGTTTTCAAGGGCATCTGTTTTTCATTTCTTTCCAATCTTTCATAATACAGTACCTTTAGTCCCTATATAATGGAAACTAAAACCCAAACTATAAACCAAAATATTACACCTCATATTCATCCTCTAAATATATACATGTGGCCTCCATGATAATGTCTTTTAGATATTTTTAATAGCTTTTAAAAATATATTTTAGTTTCTCTTTTAGACCAGCATTAAGAACACTTGTTTGCTTGTCTACAATGATATCAACATTTGCAATAGTAAGGTAATACTTCTAATAATAAAAAGAACCTATAGATGCATCAAATTCTTGGAGAAATTGTTTTCTGGCTAATATATCTACTCTAAACTGTATTTTGATGTGCAAATGAAAGTAATTTTAAAAGAGCTCTGTAAGATTAGAAATTTATAATTACTTAAATATTTTGGAATTATCATTTTTCTGTACTATAATTGTTTTGGGGAAAACAAATTACATTAAGGTAGGTAAGATAAAACTTTATATTTCTTTGTAAAATTCAGTTAAAACTTCCCTATATATCTTTTCCCTATCTATATCCTTCCCTCCATTATTTTCCATAATGACATATACTTTCTCTTCTTTGTTGCTTCTTCCCCATCCCACCATTGCTTCCTTTCTGTCTGCTCCTAGATAGTTCTGTTTTGTTTCTACTGAGATACTTCAAAATTCTATGAGCCAATAAGCTTTATTAGGATATTTATTTTTATTTTTGCTTCATTTTTATTGTAAGATTTGCATTTCACTCTGGATATTTTTTTCCTGTGCCTCTTCCAAGAAGATAACTGGGCAAGAATATAATCTCAGTGGATGAAGACAATATTCCTTCTTTTAAAGTAAACCTTGGCTCACTGATGATATTGTGCTGGGAGAGAGGAATTCAGAGGCAATGGCTGCATGGTAACCTGGGAAAGCTGGACCACAGCTCGAGGCCTCTCAGCCCTGGAGCAACATTTTTGTGTACAGGAATGAACAGGATGCCATGGAGTTGGCTGTTTTCAAGGGTTCATGAGGGGCTGGAATCAAAGTATCTTGGAGAAAGCAGTAGTGCTGAAAACCAGAGGAACATCAATGAGTTCCTCACTGTATGTTAGACCCCTGGACCTTTGCTAAAGCCCAGGGAAAACAGCGGCCCCAGTAACTTCCCTGTAGCCCTGATGAACAAGAACTTAGCATCAAATTTAATTTGGTTTAAAAAAATAAAGACATTTTATTTTGTGTTCACCCAAGATTGTCAAGTTATTTACCATATTTATTTTCTTTATTTCCTTCTTTTTTCTGTCCAGAACATTAACTTCTGAACTTATGTCTTCATTTGCTATATCTCTTTTTAAAAATAAATAAATAAAAGCTCTAAAGTCTCATATTCCTTGAATTTTCATACACCATCTTTCTCATTATCTCTGCCTCAAAATTTGCTTAGAACTTTCCTCATAATCATGGGTTAAACCAGTATATATGTTAGATTCCAAATCTAAGTTTTACAGTGATTACACTGCAAAATACATTGTTGAATTAATAACATCGTATTTTCTGCTGATCTTCAAATTCTAACTATTTTTAGTATCATAAAATAAAAAGCAGGGTATATGGAAGCATAAACTTAAACAATACAACAAAAAAATTTCATTTTTGATTATTTTACGGTAGATGGCAGTGGCTGCAAATTGGGTGGGAAGGACATTCAAGAAAACAATACAGCTTATCAAAGAAATGCAATTGATCTGCCCTCCAGACTCACCTATGATACTTTCGCTGTAACTGATAAAACATATACTCTCTGATGACAGTTGTGTAGGGAGGATTTTATAGACATGGACATATTGATTTGCTTAATTGGATTGGTATTATTTTTATCAGTTTTATTTTTACATTTCTACATCAAGGTGAAATACTCTTGATAAATTTATTAAAGGAAGAAGTACATTTTATTTTTTGTGTATGTGTTTTCTTTTTTAATGTAATTTCAACTTTTGTTTTAGATTAAGGGGGTACATGTGCAGGTCCATTACATGAGTATATTGTGTGATGCCGAGGTTTGGAATATGAATGATCCCGTCTCCCAGATTGTGAGCATAGAAAACAACAGTTAGTTTTTCAACACTTACCCTGGTCCTACCCTTCTCTCTTTTAGTGTCCAGTGTCTATAGTTGTCATTTTTATGTCCATGAGTACCCAATGTTTATCTCTCACTTATAAGTGAGAATATGAAATATTTGGTTTTCCATTCCTGCATTAATTCACTTAGGATAATGGCCTCCAGCTGCATCCATATTGCTTGCTGCAAAGGACATGATTTCATTCTTTTTTATGGCTGCAAAATATTGCATGGTGTATATGTGTCACATTTTCTTTATCTGATCCACTATATTGATAGGCACCTAGGTTGATCCCATGTATTTGCTATTATGAGTAGTGTTGCAATGAACATATGAGTGTAAGTGGGTTTTTTTTTTTCTTGGTAGAATAATTGTTTTTCTTTTGGATATATACCCATTAATGAGATTACTGCGTCAAATGGTAGTTCTGCTTTAAATTCTTTGAGAAATCTCCAAACCGCTTTCCATAGTAGTTGAATTAATTTACATTGCCGCCAAATATGCATAAGTGTTCCCTTCTCTCAATAGCCTCATGAACATCTGTTATTTTTTGACTTTTTAATAATAGTCATTCTGACTAGTGTGAGATGGTATCTCGTCATGGTTTTGATTTGCATTTCTCTGGTGAGTAATGATGTGGAGCAATTCTTCATATGTTTCTTGACTGCTTGTATGTCCTTTTGAGAAATATCTGTTCATGTCTTTTGCACACTTTTTAATAGGGTTGTTTGTTTTTTGCTCGTTCAGTTGCTTAAGTTCCTTAAAGATTCTGGATATTAGACTTTTGTCAGATGTATAGTTTGTGAGTACTTTCTCTTATTCTCTAGGTTGTCTGTTTACTCTGTTGATATAATAGTTTCTCTTGCTGAGCAGAAGCTCTTAAGTTTAATTAGGTCGTTCTCGTCAATTTTTGTTTTTGTTGCAGTTGCTTTAGAAGACTTAGTCATAAATTATTGCCAAAACCAATGTCCAGAATGGTGTTTCCTAGGTTTTCTTCTAGGATTATTATAGTTTGAGGTCTTACATTTAAATATTTAATCCATTTTGCGTTACTTTTTGTATATGGTGTAAGGAAGGAGTCCAGTTTCATTCTTCTGCATATGGCTAGCCAGCTATCCCAGCACCACTTATTGAATAAGAAGTCTTTTTCTCATTGCTTATTTTTGTTGATTTTGTCAAAGATCAGGTGGCTGAAGGTATGCAGCTTTATTTCTGGGTTCTCTATTCTGTTCCATTGGTCTATGTATCTTTTCTTCTATCAGTACCATGCTGTTTGGGTTACTGTAGCCTTATAGTATAGTTTGAAGTCAGGTAATGTGATGCCTCTGGCTCTGTTCTTTATGTTTAGGATGCTACTTGGGTTCTTTTTTGGTTCCATATGAGTTTTAGAATGGTTTTATTCTAATTCTGTGAAAAAAATGACATTAGTAGTTTGATAGGAATATCATTGAATCTGTAAATTCCTTTGGGCAATGTGACCATTTTAGCAATATTGATTCTTCCAATCCATAAACATAGGATGTTTTCCATTTGTTTCTGTCATCTCTGATTTCTTCAGCAGTGTTTTGTATTTCTCCTTGAGGAGAGATCTTTCACCTCCTTGGTTAGATGTATTCTTAGGTATTTGTGTGTGTGTGTGTCTGTGTGTGTATTTGAGTATCTATCGTAAATGAGAATACATTCTCGATTTGGCTCTCAGCTTGAATGTTGTTGGTATATAGAAATGCGACTGATTTTTCTAGATTTATTTTGTATCTTGAAACTTGACTGAAGTTGTTTATCAATTCAAAGAGCTTTTAGGTAGAGTCTTTAGGGTTTTCCATATATAAAATTATATTGTCAATGAAGAGAGATATTTTGACTTATTTTCCTGTTTGAATGCCTTTTCTTTCTCTTGCCTGATTGCTCTGTCTAGCGCTTTCAGAACTATGTTGAATAAGAATGACAAGAGCAGGCATCCTTGTCTTGTCAAAGTTCCCAAGGGGAATAAAAAGCTCATTTTTAATGTCTTATTCTAAGACTTTTGGTACAATGCAAAGTCAGCTTGCAGGTCCAGCCCTCTTAAAAAATAGCATCTTTTTAAAAATGTTTTTTAATTGAACATTTTGCAGTTTTTAACATTTAAAAACAAGGGGTGTCAGATAAAAATCTAGATATCTGGCTTATTTTGACAAAAGAAAGATCATTTCTGGTGCCATTGCTAAACCTGTCAGAGGTGTGTAAACCAGAGCAACTCCATCCTGAACAGGAGTTGGGTAAAATGAGGCTGAGACCAACAGGGCTGCATTCGCAGACAGGTAAGGCATTCTAAGTCACAGGATGAGATATGAGGTCAGCACAAGATACAGGTCATAAAGACCTTGCTGATAAAACCGGTTCCAGTAAAGAAGCTAGCTAAAACCCACTAAAACCAAGATGGTGACAAGAGTGACCTCTGGTCGCCCTCACTGCTACACTGCCACCAGCGCCATGACAGTTTACCAATGCCGTGGCAACATCAGGAAGTTACCCTATATGGTCTAAAAAGGGGAGGCATGAATAATCCACCCCTTGTTTAGCAAATAATCAATAAATAACCATAAAAATGGGCAACCAGCGGTTTTCACGGCTGTTCTGTCAATGGAGTAGCCATTCTTTTATTCCTCTACTTTCTTAATAAACTTGCTTTCACTTTACTCCACGGACTTGCCCTGAATTCTTTCTTGTGCGTGACCAAGAACCCTCTCCTGGGGTCTAGACTGGGGACCCCTTTCCTGTTACAGACCCACTTTCCTTAGCTTCTTCATTTTCCCCACATGCCAATAATCTGCTAGAACTGCCCTTTTTGTGGCTGCTTCCTTAATGTTATCCTTGGTCTCTCGAAATCACTGTACTTGACCCACTTCCCTCAGAGTAACCTGCATGGCTCCCAAAGTCATTTGAGTTTGAGAATCTGGCTTAAATAGTTTTTGAACAATCACAAATGGACTGGAGTTCTGCACTTTATAAGATTCTATCATAATTTATACCAAATGATATGAACCCGTGTAGTTTGCTCTTTTTAAAGTAGCACTACAGAGAGCAAATTAAGTACTAAATACACCTATTTAGAATTACATCTAATATGTCTTTGTACCAATAATTGAGTAATAACATGCCGTCTTGCTCAAAAATAAATCTCAGTGTTAGATGTGGGTGGATACTTAATCTAACTTTTTTGCCTGCTATATTTCACATTCTTTCCCTGGGACTAATGTGCAACCATATGCCCAAGTAATAAATAATATGATAGGAAACAAGTATCTATATTATGACAAAATGACAGTCACTAATGCTAATGGGATTTTACAACACAATACACAGGAAAGAGAGAGTGATCCGGCCCCTGAGGTAAAGCCTTAAAGGAATTCATTTTTCTATCACCACTGAGAATACTTTCTATCATGGAATGAAAGGCACTAAAATAAATTGGCAAAATGAAACCTCTCTGCATATGGTGTTTACTCAGAAGGGTGAGGTGCCAAAGAGACTGTCAGCCACAGCAAGTTGGACCTGTACTGGCACGATGTCATTTAAAGAGCTGCCCTGACAAAGGCTCAGCCTTCTGCGTCCATTAGACTCAGTGTGAAAGGTCTCCATTCACTTGCCAGCTGGCGTAGTAGACCATCATCTAAAGATGTGAACGGTTACAGCCCTGGCCTCGCTGCAACTGGAAACCAAAGAGACGATTAATTATGGATGGAATGCAGCCAGGCAAGGCTGCAATTGTAATCAAATGAGACCACACTGAGGAAAAACAACATTTTATCCTGCACTTGGTACCTCACAGATTTATGACTACACTGCCAGTTGGAGATAAAGTAAAAATCAATCATATTATTCATATGAGTAACATAAGCAAGTACTGGCAAAACAAAAAATATGTTTCCTACGATTGTGTTGCAGATACTTCATTTATATACAGCTTTATTCAGCAGAATCACACATCCACAACTTTTTTTTCTTTTAATGAAAGCTGAGAAATACACTATCCACTGGAACTGTAATGAAGAGATCTGGGAACTTTCTGCATTCAAAGCCTTCGTCGCAAAAATATATTACAATATTTCCTGCTTTATTGCCTTGCTCATATTTTATTACAACTCTATTGCATATTGAAATGTGCAGCCTAGAAGCTACAGGATATCCACAGTCAACAAATAGAACAGCTTGTTCATTATGTCCATGAATAATCAAAAAGTTAAAAAGAATGCTAATTCTATGCAGTAAAAAGCTTAAAAACATATGTTTCTTTTAAAGCACAATTGGAATGTCAAACTAGTTCTGTAAAAGAAGGAGCATCATTAGCTTCACATTCCCTAAAAGAGCTGGTCATTGTTTGGAAGATTCATTTGTCAAACTAAATAGAGAAACTGCAATCATAGATTACAGGTTAATAGGGATGCATGTCTCATGGACTAGAATCAGTTACAATCTAGCTAAGTCTTACTTCACTTAAAAAAAGAAAGAAAGAGAAGCCATCAGTTGGTGTTGCACTTGTGGTATGCACTTATCCGTTAGGAGCAAAACTGACATTTTCTTTTTTAAAGTCCCTTAAAATGTGGCTGTGTTATGTAGAAGTTCAAGTAACTTTGGCAATTAAAATGACAATGTATACCTATTTAACCCAAAGATCTGTAAAGTATCTGGAGTACTAAGATCTTCAAATCAACAGCCTAGGAGATTCTACATAGAAACAGGGGTGTGTCTGCCCAAATCTTCAATTTCACTTTATTTTCTACCTCTTTCTATCCTTTGCCAAACAATCTGTTTGATAAGTTGGGTGAACTGGAGGGAAGCCAGGGAATTCCAGCAAAAGAAGACGGGATCTGGGAGGACCTGTGGCAGAATGCCACAGCAGGCTCAACTATTTATTCCACAATACTCTGTTCAAACACTCACCACCCTCCTTACCCTACCAACCCCCAGCAGCAAAAGCCAGTTTATCCAGGTGATTGCAGCTTCTAGAAAGTCATATTTAATAATTGTGAATTGTTTACCCACCAAGAGACCTTCACAAGAAGTGCTACGTTAGGCGTGGTGATGGGAAGGGGCATGGATAGATGGTTTAAAAAATAACAACCAACAGACAAGCCAAAAGCAAGGCAATTTGCTTTGTAGGTGTCTCAACATTTCTCACTCTGCAGAGGGCTGCAACTTTGCGTGTAGCTTCTAATGAAAAGTAAGCAATAAATATTGATATAACAACAAGGGTTTCTTGCAAAGAAGTCTTTGTTCGTTTAGTGTAACACAATTGATTTGGCCTTTCTTGGTTCCCTTGTTTCTCAGAATGAAGCAATTAAACACATTTGTTCACTTTAAATGTAGTGTTTTGCTTGGTTCATTTGAATTCGGGATGGATTAACAAGGACTCCATAAAGAATTCTAGAAAGCAGATGCCTCGGAGATAGATGAGAAGGAGCACCATCCACAGAATACCTACTAAATATAAATATTAGGGCGCCTATTAGCAATTATCTTGCAGAACCTCCCTGCCTGTGTGAGGCCCACTTGAAGGTGAATATTCACATAAAGGTAAACAAAGCATCAAATTGTTTTCTTGCAAAGTGAATTCCTTCTTTCTGTGTAACAGAATGACAGAACATTTGGATCCAGTTACTCTACATTTTTTCCTAATGTAAAAAGCAAGACTGAGAAACAATTTTCAAACTCCTGAAGAATATGTATGAGTGAGTATGTGTGTAAAAATATGATGAGAGAAAAAATAAAACTATTATGCTAGAATGTAGTCTCTCAATTTCTGTCATAATTCAGCAGTCTGTTTTGCTTTTTGCAGAAAATCTCTTCATCTTTCCTCAGATTGGGTTTTGTCCTCAATCACTATATGTTTCCTACCTGGGTCTATATATACATTTTTTTTAGAATCCCAGAACCTGTCACCTCTCTAGAGGCTTCTTCTGCCCCAGCTAGAATGAAATAGCTCACTTATCAGCTTGTGACCCTATACTGGAATTATATTATAATTGCATTAATGTCATTGAATATTTAGCTATTTTGGTGCATAGTGGGTGCCCCTCCCCTAGGCTTTCACCCATCCCACTACCTCCTACCCACAATAATTCTAAATTCCACGGAGACTTATTTGAGACCAGCAAGCACATCTTATCTGCCTTGTGATCTGAAGTACTGTGTGCGGAGCCTGACACCTAATAGGTTCCCAATATAGTTTGTCAAACTCAATCAAATTTTAAGAGTTTAAAATATATCAGAAGAAAAATTCCTATGTATATATAACCTCTTTAAATTACATTGTTCCATCTTACAAAATATATCTCAGAACATATTCTTCTTTTGATTTTTTTTTTTTTTTTTTAGAGAAGGGGTCTCACTCTGTTGTCTAGGCTAGAGTGCAGTGGCTCCATTACAGTCACTGCAGCTGCTAATTCACGGGCTCAAGTGATCATCCTGCCTCAGCCTCTTGAGTAGCTGGGACTACAGGCATGTGCCATCGAAACATGTTTTAATTTATCTACCCTTACTGTTCCTCCAGTATAGTTTTATAAAAACTGCTATCACATACGGGGTCTCTAAATGATTAAAATTCATTCATATGTAACTCTAGTATCTGGAAAGTATCTGGGGAAGTACGATTTTCAAATCAATAGCCTAAAAATGTTACATAGAAACTCTAGTCTGTTTTCTGCTCAAACCTTCTGTACTACCCAACTTCTACTCCTTTCTGTCAATTCCTGAGCTATCTGTATACATAAGTGGGGTGATCAGAGGAAGGTCAGGAAAGTCAAAGTGAAAGAAGAGGAAACTACAGTGTACTGCTATACTGTACTAAGAGCTGTGTCTTTAGTGCTCTCTATACATTGTTTTAGTTAATACCAAAGTGTAAGTACTAGTATCCCTGTTTTACCCATAAGGAAACTTGAGTCTCAGGGATTTTTTTCAGCCACAGAAGCTATTAAGCAGAAGGCTCACAATTAAAACATTTCGTTGTTTTTTTTTTCTGATTTTAAGGACTGGGTGAATCCATGATTTCACACACAACTAAACTGTCTTTAGTTAGCATATTTTTATTACATTGCTTCTCATTAGTTGATGAAAAGTATTTTTGGTTTCATTTAAGTACTTATTGAATCCCCATGTAATGGAAACACAATATCTGATGCTTGTAACATGTCTTTTAAAACCTGCATAATGACCTAATCTCCAGAAACACATTACAGAAAAGTGGAACTACTATTATGTGCTTTGCTTTTCTACTAAAGGTATTTCAGAATGAAAATCCCAGGAGCAGAGGAGAATATCTCTTATAAATATACATTTAGGTCCCCAACTGTGATTTGATTCCTGATGTAATATTGTACATAAAAAGTGATTCAGATCAGTATAGTCTATTTTAAATCATTCATTTTGAAAGTTAGCATAGTAATATATGCAGCTTGATATACTAAAACAACATGTTTATTTTCTCACTAGTACATAATCATAGAGAACAATTTATAGAAAGATTTTTATATATTCTGTTTATATAAAAAAGTATAATAGACTAAATAGACTAAAGGGCGCATCATACATGTGCCCTTATTATAGCTGCACAGATGATTAAAAAGAGCAAGTCTCTTTGTTTTTAGCTGGACCTACAGTAGCCTTAAATTTTGAGCTGAAAAAGCAAACTCTTTGCCTGTGCCTTGGCCTCTTACTCTTACTCTTACCTCTTACTCTTTCCACGTAATGTTTCTCTTTCCTGGAATACTCTTTTCTACCTTCTTACCATCATCATCTGGCTACTTTTTCCTGGCTTTTTCACTCAACTTAAAGCAAGCTTCTTCGCAGGGGTTCTTAACTTGGGATCTACAGATAGAATTTTGGTTCCTTTTTCTTTTTATACTGCTATGCATTTTATTTCTTTTCTTTTTTTTTTTTTTGAGACGGAGTCTCGCTCTATCGCCCAGGCTGGAGTGCAGTGGCGCGATCTCGGCTCACTGCAAGCTCCGCCTCCCGGGTTCACGCCATTCTCCTGCCTCAGCCTCCCGAGTAGCTGGGACTACAGTCGCCCACCACCACGCCCGGCTAATTTTTTTGTATTTTTAGTAGAGATGGGGTTTCACCATGTTAACTAGGATGGTCTCAATCTCCTGACCTCTTGATTCGCCCACCTCAGCCTCCCAAAGTGCTGGGATTACAGGTGTGAGCCACCACGCCCGGCCACATTTTATTTCATGTATTTAATATTTTTTCTCAGAAGGGGCTCATGTTATAAAAGAGATTAAGGGAGTTCCTCCTTCAATGTCCTGTCATACCCTGGTCTCATTCCTAGATCAAAACATTCTGCTGTTGTTTTCTGCCTCCAAAGGGTAAATACATCAAGGCAGGGAAGCAGCAATATCCACACTGTATTTCCTCTACCCGTGTGCTACTGGTACACAGAAAGGGAACAAAAGATATTTAAGGAAAGAATGGATGTAAGACAGGATGGATTAATTATATCAACTCAAAGTGTTACTCTTAGCTATTTTTTGCTGCCCAGTAGCTCCATTTGACAGTTATAGATGAATGAAAATGGACTGTTATGATTAAACATTATTTGATAGAAAAAATCTTTCAAATACTAGATTTAATGAAGACAGCACTTTATATTGTGATGAACAGATTAAAGACCCCAAAGATGTTCTGCCTGACTACCTATTATTGCATCTCTCTACTTCCAAACTGCAGGTTCTCTCCCACTTCAGGCCATTCCTGGCCCTGGAAAGGATGTATATAAGAAGCCAAATTTGTAGAGTCCAATTCTTGGTGACTACTGGTTTCCCAATGACTGAATGAGGATGAGAACCCAAATCTGCCTCCTCTATAGCTAATGATTTTCCTGCCTAGCATGGGGGTTTGGCTGCTGGGAAAATAGAAGTCATCAAAAGCAGATGGTTGTAAAACCATCTTGATGCCAATCAGTGCAGTGATTCTCAAGCATCTGATTTGGGTCTGGATCTTCTTCAAAAAATTTCCTTGTGATTATGTCACCTCCTGGCCCAAAAATTTATTATGAAATGAAAAAGTTATTGGAGGCAGAGAACCTACTTCAGTGCTGGACACGTAGTAGGATCCCTATTAAATGTTGCTCTCTTCCTTTAACTTTCTACCTAAACTACGACTGGCCTTAATTTCCAGATAGTATACTTACAAAACAATAGGATGGGTTGCCTGACACTTCCACATATTACCAGTTTAAATGTTAGTTTTTTCCTAAACCTCTTCATGATTATTTTCAAACAGTTTTTGTTCACTCTTTTCTAGTCCCTAATTTCATTGACTCTAATTCACCATCAACCATCAGACATATCCTTATTGTGTGTACAAAGAAAACTACCATTTAAAGTAGAACAAATCAATTATAAGTTGCATCCCAGTTAAAACATGTAAAAATGTGAGAGATGTGCTTCTTAGACTCATGTTAATATTGTGTCTATGGTACTCATCTGTAGAATTAATCTCTCCTTGGACCTGAGAAGGGTAGCCTCCCAGGCACTTCCAGCAACCCTGCCTCCCAGCTGCTGGGTAAAGCAATTTGTAGCCCAAAGATAGTCTTGGAAGAGGGCTGCTGGTAACAGCTGTTAGTGGCAAAACTATGAGTAAAGGAGCTGAGCAACGGGTGTTTATACCCAGTAAAGGAGATCCAGAGCCTCTGGGGGGAGCCTCAAAAATATCCACTACTGGACATATTTGATATATGACTAAAACAGAGAGGCTAGTTTTAATGTGTGGGCTTTGGAATCAGATTTATCCCATCATCACCACATTTCATGCATCTAGGATAAGCACGTATATTTTGATCTAGAACAAAGATCATTTCATGAATTCCCAGAGAATTTTTCAATAACTTGTTTTAGTAGTTTGTATTAACACATCAACTGTATGTAACTTATTGCAATGTTTGCAAATTAATGTTACCTTCTGTATTCATAATTAATGTACATCTTTAATTAACATTATAGAAGTCTTCAGATTACATCTAGAATAATCGATTTTGTTGTCTTGCTATAGTTCCAGATGCAATAACCTGCCTTGCTCCTACAGACTAGCTGGACATTTATGCCACAGAGCTCAAATCTGAGTAACCATTAAAATTCTGAGAATCTGCTATGAATATTTTTAAACTTGAAGGATGTAGAAATTATTTCTGTTCCTTACTAAAAGATGCATGGGATTTGGCATTAGAACCTCTATTATTAAAGATTGTCTTTTCTAGAATGGTATTGCTGGATATGCCTATAACCCACTTGCCTCAGAGCAGGATGTAGCAAGACTAAAAACAGAAAAATATGTGTAGTTAGTTCCAAAGACACATAATTATATTGGATCCAAGAGACAAAGGAAGAATCAAGAAGCAAATCCAAGATCAGTCATGGTGTCAGGCTAGAAGATGCCAACTAATGAATGGATATGTAAGTCCCTGAGTTAATGAAAACCAGATAAAAGCCAGCGGCAAATGAAGAAACAGGAAATGGGGGTACAAGGAGAACATGGACCTTAATTCTAGCAAAGAGCACCTTGCTGGCCTACGGTTCGTTTAAAAATATTAAGGACACACATATTCAGTTATAGGAAGGCAGGAAAAGAATTGGAAGGGGCTGCCTGTGCTAGGATATGACAATCTTCGTACTTGATTGGAGCACCACATTGTTTCATGTGAAGTTTGTATTTCCCTTATCTATAAAACGTGGTGATTCAGGATCCTATGAGTGCAATTTTACAGAAACACACTCAACCTGGTATGTAAGAGCCACAGCCAATTTCCCTGAGGAATCTCCAATTAAAGAGTTGAGCCCTATTTAAACTTTGACTTCCCGTGGTTTTTCTTTAGTTTAATACCGTTATTAAACATCATCTATTGAATAGCCCAGGGAAGAATTTTCAAAAAGCATTAAGGAGAATGTGGGTCATTGTCATCTCAGTTTCTCAATGATTCAATTATTTGACATTTACTTATGCCCTTTGAATGACAACAGTCATGTCAGCTGCTGGTTGAAGGGGAATTTTCCAGCAGCACTTAAATAGACTGTTTATATTCATTAGCTATTTGTTAGAATTCACTCTGAACAGACGTGGAGGCTGTCATTCATTGAATTCTAGAATAGTCCTATTCCTGTTTTGTGGTTTTAATGTCTGCTAAGCTATTTCTTTTTTGGTTAATTCCTTTGACATTTAAATTTTTAATTGATATTATCAACATGCTTTCACACATCAGTCTAAGTTTAATGTTTCTACATTTTCAATCCTAAATTTATAACTACCAAATATTTGCAACCCATTTTTACTATGATTCTAGTTTAAGAAGACAAATCAAATGAATGGCAGGCAAATTGCTTAACTAGGATTAATATCAAATTTGAATGACTTTGTTGATGTGGTACAGAAGTTGTTTATAATCTTTCCTTTGCATGTAAAACAGCAAACTCTCAGACATAACACTTGAACACTAGGATGGGATAGTTACTTAATAATTTCCCTGTATAACATATGACATTTGCAATTTTTAAAAAATGTAACACAATTTATATTGAGTGATTTTTTATCATTTAGATGATATATCGGCCAGACACAGTGGCTCAAGCTTGTAATCCCTGCACTTTGGGAGGCTGAGGCAGGAGGATCACAAGGTCAGGAGTTCGAAACCAGCTTGAACAACATGGTGAAACCCTGTCTCTACTAAAAATACAAAAAAAATTAGCTGGGCGTGGTGGTGCATGCCTGTAATCCCAGCTACTCAGGAGGCTGAGGCAGGAGAATCACTTGAACCCAGGAGGCAGAGGTTGCAGTGAGCCAAGATCGCACCATTGCACTCCAGCCTGGGCAACAGAGCGAGACTCCGTCTCAAAAAAAAAAAAAAATAGATGATATATCTTCTATCACTGCACAGAAAAAATGCAGAAGTGACTAATTATAGAGATTTCTACTAAAAGCATGAAAGTTAACATAGAGTTTTCTATATAGAGTTGTGTGGATTGCAGACTTCAAAAAGGTAGTCTCCCATCTTTGGAGGATCCACTGATGTTAAGGTTGAGTCTGACTCAAACAAATAAAAAACTAATTGGAAAATAAAGAAAAATATATTTCCAATACCATGGGGAAGCATATTAATCACACAATTCCCTATAAGAATTCCCGGTCCATAAACCTCAATATTACTTTAGAGAACTCCTTCCCAACCCTTCACTCCATTTACAATTGTATTCACGTTCTTAAATATAAAGATACATTTGCAAATGTGTCAATTCTGAATATTGTTCTGACTATATAATGTATGCAATAAATGAATTAGGTATTTCGTTAAGCTAGTTTTCCATGGCATATAATCAATACATGTCTTCTGGTTTCTAAACATAATATCTATTATTTATTGTGTGTTTATTATATTTAGGGATTTGCTAGGTGTGTACTGTCCTTCCAAATTCTTTCCCGATTCAGAGTCTTTGTGGTTTTCTCAGCCTGGGATGCTCTTCCTCAACTATGATTAGCTGTCTCTGACTGAATAACTCCCTTGCAAGTTTTAGCCTTTCTTAACAACATATCAAAAAGTAGAACTCTCAACCCTCTCTGTAACTGTCACATCAACATTTTTATTTCTTTCAAAGCACTCTTCCAAATCTATTATTAGTTTACCTATTTATTTATTTATTTTTAGAAGGAGTCTGGCTCTGTCATCTAGGCTGGAGTGCAGTGGCATGATCTCGGCTCACTGCAACCTCTGCCTCCTGGGCTCAAGCGATTCTTTTGCCTCAGCCTCCGGAGTAGCTGGGATTACAGGTGCCCGCCACTGCACTCGGATAATTTTTGTATTTTTAGTAGAGAGGGGGTTTTGAAGTTTACTCATTTATTTGTTAACTTATTTATGTCTATCTTCCCATACATATAATAGATATAAGAGCAGAAACTTTGTCTTAGACACTTCTGAACTCTGAACCCCTTACCTTGGTACATAATAAATGCTCACAAAATATAGATTGAGCAAATGTGTGAATGTTTTATAAACATTATCTCATTTAATCCTCCAAACAATCCCACGTGATCATCTCAAAGGAATGAGGCTCAAAGGGGTTAAGAATCTTGTTTGAGGTCAGGTGAGCAGTCAGGCCAAAGCCATACCCTAAATCTTTATAATCTTTATGGGGTTTTTTGTTTGCTTTTTGTTTTTGCTTCTTGTACTAATTTCACTTAACAATATCATCACTTTCCCAGCACTTGCATTAGAAATTTGAAATCCACTCCTGTCCTTCTTTTTTTTTTTTATACCCTGCCAAAACAATTGGTTACCAAGCTCATCTATCTTCCAGATCTCCTTATCCCTTCCATGCTGTCTATACCACCCTAGATTTGACCCTCACCATCGTGAGTCAATATTGCTTCTTTGCCCCCTAACTGGTCTCCCTTCTATTACGGACTTCGTCTGCCCCTAACACTTAAATTAGGACAACGGTACAGATTTAACCCTTCTTTCACTGAGATAACTCAGTGGGTTCCCTATCTTTAGGATAAAATTCCCACTTGTTAACTTCGCGTAAAGGCATTTGAGGACCTGGCTTCTGCCTTCTTCAAGCTCATGCCTATTACTCCTTACGTTAAGCCCAATGTTCAGCTCCCGAAACATTGGCATTCTTCCATGTTCCTGTGTTTTTACATGTGTTCCCTCTCTCTGAATGTGTTTCCCTGCTTGATTGCCTTATTCACATCTAATCATCCTTCAAGACTGAGAACAGGCCAGGCGCGGTGGCTCACACCTGTAATCCTAGCACTTTGGGAGGCCGAGCCAGGTGAATCATGAGGTCAGGAGGTCGAGACCATCCTGGTTAACAAGGTGAAACCCTGTCTCTAATAAAAATACAAAAAATTAGCTGGGTGTGGTGGCATGTGCCTGTAGTCTCAGCTACTCAGGTGGCTGAGGCAGGAGAATCACTTGAACCTGGGAGGCAGAGGTTACAGTGAACCGAGATCACGCCACTGTACTCCAGCCTGGGCGACAGAGCGAGACTCCATCTCGAAAACAAACAAACAACAACAACCAAAAAAAAACACTGAGAACAAACATTTCTCTGTGGAGGCCTTACCTGATCTAACCCCCATATGACAGGCACCACTGAGCTGAGTCACATGCCCCTGTTCTGGACACCCATAAAACCCATGACAGTCCTCAGCATTATGAGATACTACAGAGTACAGTAACTCACATTTTGTTGTCTGTGTTTTTCTTTAGTTTTATATCATCTTTTTTTAAAGTCGGCAGCCCTTTATGGACTCCTTGAGGGCGTGTTCCTGGCATAGTACTTGGTATATTATTCAGAAGTTATTGTTGAAAGAATGTATCGATGAGTGGATATGTTTCTGAACATGATTACAATTAAGTTCAATAACGAAAAGAAAGTGAAATATTATTGCGGGAAGTCGGGGACCCCAAACGGAGGGACCAGCTGAAGCCATGGCAGAAGAACGTGGATTATGAAGATTTCGTGGACATTTATTAGTTCCCCAAATTAATATTTTTATAATTTCTTATGCCTGTCTTTACTGCAGTCTCTAAACATAAATTGTGAAGATTTCATGGACACTTATCACTTCCCCAGTCAATACCCTTGTGATTTCCTATGCCTGTCTTTACTTTAGTCTCTTAATCCTGTCAGCTGAGGAGGATGTATGTCACCTCAGGACCCTGGATAATTGTGTTAACTGCACAAATTGTAGAGCATGTGTGTTTGAACAATATGAAATCTGGGCACCTTGAATAAAGAACAGGATAACAGCAATTGTTCAGGGAACAAGGGAGATAACCTTAAACTTTGTCCACTGGTGAGCTGGGCAGAACAGAGCCATATTTCTCTTCTTTCAAAGGCAAATGGGAGAAATATCACTGAATTCTTTTTCTCAGCAAGGAACATCCCTGAGAAAGAGAATATGCCTCTGAGGGTGGGTCTATAAATGGCCCCTTGGGTATGGCCATCTTCTATGGTCAAGACTGTAGGGGTGAAATAAACCCCAGTCTCCCATAGTGCTCCCAGGCTTGTTAGGAAGAGGAAATTCCTGCCTAATAAATTTTGGTCAGACCGGTTGCTCTCAAAACCCTGTCTCCTGATAAGATGTTATCAATGACAATGGTGCCCGAAACTTCATTAGCAATTTTAATTTCACCCCCGTCCTGTGGTCCTGTGATCTCGCCCTGCCTCCATTTGCCTTGTGATATTCTATTACCTTGTGAAGTACGTGATCTTTGTGACCCACACCCTATTTGTACACTCCCTCCCCTTTTGAAAGTCCCTAATAAAAACTTGCTAGTTTTGCGGCTTGTGGGGCATCACGGAACCTACCAACATGTGATGTCTCCCCCGGATGCCCAGCCTTAAAATTTCTCTCTTTTGTACTCTGTCCCTTTATTTCTCAAACTGGCCGATGCTTAGGGAAAATAGAAAAGAACCTACGTGACTATCGGGGTAGATTCCTCAATAAAATATGAACTGTACGATGAAGTTATTAAATAGTGTCAATAGTTTTGCCTAGGAAGCAGAGAGCACTCTGCTTCTGACTGTGATGCTGGACTCTTGAGGGAGATGGTGAATGCTCTTCACTATACCCATCCAGCCCCCAAAGTGCCTTAAAAATACTGTGCTTAGTGCCATAGAAGATACAAGAATAAATAAGACAGCCTGCTGTATAGAATTTTGCAAACCAACAGGAGAGACATCATTCTCCAAAGGACTTTATATGAACCCCCTGACTTCCTTTTACCCAAGATATATGACCCATACATTTACCGAAAATCATTTGACCTGGTCTTTATTTTCAGCTAGCAAATTGCCTTGAAATGCCAAATTGTCTCTTATCACTGATTCCATTTATTTATCCTAAAACTCTCTTCTTGCCTATTTTAAGGATTTTATAATTTGAAAAGAACCTCCATATTCATAAATTCAGTGGCTACTTAAATGTATGCTTTAACTTTTAAAAATTGTATTGTAATAAACCTCTGGGTTTGAGCCTTCCGGAGAAATAACTCTTCAGTTACACTCATCAAATCCTATTTTGCAGATTTCAGAGACGCATAATGCTATATATAATTTTCAAACGGGGATTCCTAGAGAGCAAGGGCAGTGGCAAGCTGGCTGAACTGCTCAGGGGACACAGAACTGCAAATAAAAGCAAGGTGAAATTTTTTTCTCATAGGCCTTGAAGAATTATTTTGCTTTGCCTTTGTCCAAGTTTCCATGGAAACTCCTCTCCTGGAAATGTGCAGTTCTTCAGAGCCCTTGTCCTGAATGTAAGCAGAACATAAACCTGGAGCTGTAATCTATTTTAGTGCTGCCATGAGTTGCAGAAATCAAGGAATAATTGTTATATTCATAAAGAAGTTTGTCAACATGAAAATGAGCATAATGAGCAAATACTGAGTTAGATGATATCTTTAATCTTCCTTCTGCCTTTAGGCAAATATAATATAGGGATATATGGTTTCTTATTGTATATGTGAAATAGTGAACAGTACAATAGTAGTGAGATGCAAAGGTACCGATACTCAGTCTAAATTTTTACTTTATCCTAACAATTTAGGTGAAAGTAAAAGAAAAGTTTGCAAAATAATATAAGCAGACCAAGAAATTACTTTTTCATCTACAAGAAACAACTCAGGAGCCGGGCGCAGTGGCTCACGCCTGTAATCCCAGCACTTTGGGAGGCCAAGGTGGGTGGATCACAAGGTCAGGGGATCAAGACCATCCTGGCTAACATGGTGAGACCCAGTCTCTACTAAAGATACAAAAAAATTAGCCAGGCATGGTGGCACACGCCTGTAGTCCCAGCTACTCGGGAGGCTGAGGCAGGAGAATGGCATGAACCTGCTAGGCTTGCAGTGAGCTGAAATCACGTCACTGCACTCCAGCCTGGGCAAAGAGCGAGACTCCGTCTCAAAAAAAAAAAAAAAAAACAACTCAGGGAAAACTCCACTTTAAATACAGATATAAGTAATAGGGATTATGCTTTTTAGTTTAGAAGGAGTTCAGTGTTGATTAAGAAGGCTGATGCCACATATAAGTAGCATCTAGGAAGTGTTATAAGTGTACTATGTCAGTAATATCGTGTATTATAAGAGAGGTACGGAAATTCTCAAAACTCACAGAGGAACAGAGTAAGGAAAAGAAAACTTTCAGGTTTCTGGATGGGAGAAGAAAAAGAAGTAATGCTTATAATAGCTTACGATAGCGTAGCATACACCATGTACTGCTCTCGTTTCCGCCGGTCAGCATCGCTTAGGATGTGCTAGAGCGCGAGACAGCATGGTAAACAGGAGAAGCGTGGTCCTTTCTCTCAGGAAGCGTATCTCCCTGCAGAGGGCAGAGGAGACAAACAGTAAAGGGTTAATTTTATAATTATTGAATTTCAAACTGTAAAATGTGCTATAAAAAGAGGCAAATGATTCCTTGAGAGAATGTAAGGAAGGAATCTAACCTTACATACATTATATCTTTTGTTCTCACATGAGCCCTTGCATTAGATGCTGTACTCCTAGTTTTCAGATGACAGAGGCATAGAAGAAATAAGACATTTCTCCCAAAGTCAATCAGGAACTAAATATTAGACCTAAGTGTTGGTCCAGTGTCAGTGTTTATGGTCTCTTTCCTATGCAATATGATTTGTGAAGTAGCTATCTCAATTTTATTCTAAATTCTGAATTTAAGAATCTGAGAGAGCTGGAATATATTTGTCAGGAGATACTAGAATTTTTGTGGTGTCTAGATTGCTCTGAATTATTTTTTTCATAAGCACTGAGGGATTCTCTCTTAAGAAATCCTTTGGAATTGGCTTTTCTATCATAATGACTCATTCAAATATTTGTGAATTTGCCTGTCTGAAACATAGATACATTCCTGGTAAGGACTCTCAAAGCCAACCAAATGTCTGGGCTGGGATCTCAGCACATTGATGTCACTAAACTAGTGTGTACATCTAGAGGCTAAGGGTGCTGCACACCCAGCCTGAATTCAAATCTTCTACCGAACTTACCGCTGCCTCCTCTCATTCACTTTATTATCTCGGTACATGTCTGTCTCTCTAACTCAACTATAAACAACTTTGAAGATATAAGGTATTTATTTTTGTGCCATAGTGACAGTCATAGTTCTCTGTTACTGTAGATGTTTAATTGTTAAACTAAAAAACTCTCCTTCTAATATTTGATTATAATTTTATTAAATATTATTTTAACTTGATTTGAAGTCCACTAAAAGATTTGTATTATCAAATAATGTTGAACATATTTTTCCAGGAGTCTCATTTTTAAAATTTACTTTAATAATAGAGATGGGGTCTTGCTATGTCACCCAGACCGGTCTTTAACTCCTGGGGTCGAGCAGTCCTCCCACCTCAGGCTCCTAAAATGCTAAGGTTACATGCACTGAGCCACCACGCCCAGCCCAGGAATCTCATTTTTTAAGAAGTTTGTTAGTGACTGTTAAGATGACATTATTCTGAGGTCTGGTTTAAAATGAGTCAAACTTCCTTCTTCACGAACAGATGGAGAAAGGGATGAAATATCAATCACTCTGATACTATCCCTACCCCACCTAGTTCTTTGGAAATAAAGGCTGTCGTAACTTCCAGCTTAGTTGTTTGGCCAGTTTCCTTCTCCTTTCCCAGAACTACAGGCTTTGTAATCTTAGAGGGGCCTCTGTTATGTGCCACTGTAAACAATAAAGAACAGCTTATGGGCTTTGTCTTTAGAATATATTTTGGAATCCACTCCAGTGAAATATGGTGCAAAATACCTTGAAAACACCATGTGGCAATGTCCACAAAACATCTTCCTAAAGAAAGAGTGCTCCCAATAACCAGATTACCCAAACAATGGGAGTGGAGGGGTGCCATGACCTTGCCATTTGAGGAAAAATGGGCACTGTAAGAATACAAGCTCTGCCTCTTTTTTTTTTTGGTGAGACGGAGATTTACTCTTGTTGTTCAGGCTGGAGTGCAATGGCACGATCTCGGCTCACCGCATCCTCCACCTCCCAGGTTCAAGCGATTCTCCTGCCTCAGTCTCCCGAGTAGCTGGGATGACAGGCATGTGTCACCACTCCCGGCTAATTTTGTATTTTTAGTAGAGACGGGGTTTCACCGTGTTGCCCAGGCTGATCTCAAACTCCTGACCTCAGGTAATCCGCCCGCCTCGGCCTCCCAAAGTGCTGGGATTACAGGCGTGAGCCACTGCGCCCGGCCCAAGCTCTGCCTCTTTTCTTCAGATCCTCTTAGTTCAATTCAGTTCAAATATTTACTAAGCACCTAGTATATGCCACGTGTGGTAAGAGATGCTGTCTATATAAAAGTGAATAGAGGCACATACTCTGTCCTTAAGTGGGAGGGAGCCAGACACAGTAATGGATAATATCTTATAGTTTCAGAGGAATGAGATCTCTCCTCCCATACTTCCCGCCCACCCACTTCCCATAAGCACAGACAAGAGCTCTTTTTCCCCAAAGCAATTCAAGTAGAATAAATTACATAGAATTTTAATAATGTACAGACACTGCAATGACTGACTGCCTTTGACTCATAATCTTCTTCATCCCATACATATTTTCTGAAAATGTCCCATATTCTTCAAATTTATCCAGCCCAACATCCAACTGTGGACCAGAAGTGAACAAGGATCCTTGATTCTTGACCTCTTATCCCTAGGGATGAACATTAGGAATACAATGAAGATTCTCCAGTTCTTTTAAATTTTGCTTTTTGAAATCCTAGAAATTCCACAAGAGGTACTTTGACACCTTTTTTCCCAACACTTTCAAAGCCCATCTCTTATTTTGTCGTTCTATTAATTTTGTGATTATGCGACTCTGTATTCTAATACGTCCTAATGCATGTTCTTTATAACACTAATTCAAAGGACACTTCAGGAAAGAAAGGTGGTAGTTGAAAAGAGAGTTCTGTGACCAAATATATTTGGAAAAGCCCACATACTACCTATCTTTAAGAGAGCCATATACATATTAATATAAAGTTGCTGTGAAGTCTTGCAATATAGAAATGTAATTAACTTTATTTAACCCAGCAGTTCCTCGACTCACTTGGTCAAAATATTATTTGATGTTAAAACTTATTAATACCTTGATAAATTAGTTTTCATAGAAACATTTAGAAAACACTGTTGTAAATTAATACCTTTGGAATTATTTGGATAACAGCAGAAGACTTCCATTCTCCAGAAATAAGATCATATAATTCATTCAACAAATATTTATTGAGCATCTACTATGTGCTAAGCACTTAACTCCTATTTGTTAGTTTAAATGTCATCCAAGCCTCAGGGATCAGTTAAGCCTCTAAAGGTGAAATAAAAAGAATCTCCACAGAGCTCCGTAGGTGTACCTAAAATCTCTTTTGCTATCACCACTATTATGATAATATTCACTCTTTCTAGAAAACAAACCAGTTGTATTTCTTTCACTGAACCTCAGTCTCATGCTCTTCACCAAGTTTTTGGGTTTCTGTGTTGTCCCAAAAACATCTCAGTATGTCCTTTGGCTTCCTATCCAGTTCTCCTGTACTGAATCCTATTAATCTTCACCAAGACCTCCAGGTATGTGGAACCAGGTGTTTGAGGAGCACTGCTCACAGCTGGGTCTCTGATCCCTACTGCCAGCCCCTGTCACCAGGCCTCCATGCTAAATGACATTAATTTTCCTTCAGAACTTCGGTGATTCATCATGTGACTCTCTATGTGTAGATCCTGGGTCTCAGCCATTTCAAATTTCCTCTGTCCTACGTCAACCAAGCCCTAGTTGTAGAAAGTCTCCCTTCCCTTAGCTTCCAGAACTGTGCAACCTTGTTTTGTATTTCCTCCTTCCTCTCTGAATACTCTCTTCCACTTCCTTTATGAATTTTATTCTTAGCTATAGTTGCTTAAATCTATGCTCATGCCCCCCGGGCTTTTCTTTCTCTGTACGTTATCACTGGCAGCTCAGTTACTCTCAACACTTCAACTACAATAGAAAATATAATCAAATTTAAAATTTGACATATTTCATCTTTGCTGAAACTTACAAATGTGTGAAGACCACATGTGAATATTCTGAGTATGTTTTCATAAAGAGCATGTTAGACACTTCAACAACTTCTATATAATAATATGTACCTAGAAAAATTAATTCAAGATGGATTAAAGACTTATATGTTAGACCTAAAACCATTAAAATCCTACAAGAAAACCTAGGCAATACCATTCAGGACATAGGCGTGGGCAAGGACTTCATGTCTAAAACACCAAAAGCAATGGCAACAAAAGCCAAAATCGACAAATGGGATCTCATTAAACTAAAGAGCTTCTGCACAGCAAAAGAAACTATCATCAGAATGAACAGGCAACCTACAGAATGGGAGAAAATTTTTGCAACCTACTCATCTGACAAAGGGCTAATATCCAGAATCTATAACGAACTCAAACAAATTTACAAGAAAAAAACAAACAACCCCATCAAAAAGTGGGCAGAGGACATGAACAGACACTTCTCAAAAGAAGACATTTATGCAGCCAGAAAACACATGAAGAAATGCTCATCATCACTGGCCATCAGAGAAATGCAAATCAAAACCACAGTGAGATACCATCTCACACCAGTTAGAATGGCCATCATTAAAAAATCAGGAAACAACAGGTGCTGGAGAGGTTGTGGAGAAATAGGAACACTTTTACACTGTTGGTGGGACTGTAAACTAGTTCAACCATTGTGGAAGTCAGTGTGGCGATCCCTCAGGGATCTCGAACTAGAAATACCATTTGACCCAGCCATCCCATTACTGGGTATATACCCAAAGGACTATAAATCATGCTGCTATAAAGACACATGCACACGTATGTTTATTGCGGCACTATTCACAATAGCAAAGAGTTGGAACCAACCCAAATGTCCAACAACGATAGACTGGATTAAGAAAATGTGGCACATATACACCATGGAATACTATGCAGCCATAAAAAATGATGAGTTCGTGTCCTTTGTAGGGACATGGATGAAACTGGAAAACATCATTCTCAGTAAACTATCGCAAGGACAAAAAACCAAACACCGCATGTTCTCACTCATAGGTGGGAATTGAACAATGAGAACTCATGGACACAGGAAGGGAACATCACACTCCGGGGACTGTTGTGGGGTGGGGGGAGGGGGGAGGGACAGCATTAGGAGATACACCTAAGCTAAATGACGAGTTAATGGTGCAGGAAATCAACATGGCACATGAAAATATGTAAAACCTGCACATTGCACATGTACCCTAAAACCCTAAAGTATAATAAAAAAAAAAAAAAAAAAGAAAAAAAAAAAAATAATATGTACCTAGAAAATAGAAGATGATCATCATAAATGCCATTTTAAGTTGATATCAAAAGTAAAAGTAGTCTTTATTTTCCATAATTATTTTGGAATACATATATCCCAAAACACCTAATATATGTTTCCTCCAAAAGATGTAAGATGATTTTATTTCCACGCCATCAAGCATCATTGAACACTCGTCTCAAAAGACAGTAAAAGAAATACTCCAAGTATCGTTTAACAAATGTTTTAGGTAAATCAGGAGTTAAAATGTGTTCACATGTGACGTTAATAATTCATTGACTCACCGCTAGAACAACTTACTCTCCTTTTCAGTTGAAGTAGCAGATTCTTAAGATAATAATACCTTAACTTTGTGGTTTGTTCCATCCCTCAAGTACTTCCAGGCTCTTTATCCTCAATAGACATCAGTAAGAAAACAGGAGTACAAATTAGAATCTCCATTGTATTGTTTAGATATTGGGTCACGAAGGGGTTCAGTGACTTGTTCAATATCACATAGAAAACCCCATCAGAACCTAAACTATAAAACTGCCTTCTCCTGTTCCTTCAGTACAAATCTCTGAAAATTATCTTATAGTCTCTTGTAATTACGCTTATGACGAATAATCAAAACATCTCAGAAAAACAATAATATACAATAGAATGTACATTTCAAATGCTGCCCTATTTTATAGGTAAGGAAAAGTGAGATCCAGAAATTTTATGACTTGACCAAGTTCAGAGAGTGCTAAAACCATTACATAAGCAAGATCAGAGAGAAGTAAAAGCCGTAGCACAAAAAATTTAAACTCTGACATTTCATTTGTACCAATACTGTCAACAAAGAGAACGTGATTATATTTTACTCTTCCTAATGTCTTCATCAGCTTCTGGAAACATTTTCTAGTTCATTTTTAATCTCTAATGTCGAAGTCAAATGTGTCCTATAACACTTCTCAGAGCTAATTTCTGCAGAATAAAATGATGTGAGGTGAGCTATTTAATGAGGTCAATCACTTAATTTCTTGTACTATTTTGAGGTAACTGGGCTAATAATGACTTTTTAAAGTCTGTCCTTTATAAGCTTCTTACCCCTTTTTGTAGAACTATTGTTGTTAATACAGCAGTGACACCTGAAGTGAACATATGCTCATGTGTGGATAAATCCTGACAAATCAAAGAGAGTCTGCTATTCCCTTCAAAAATAAGACTACACTTCTTATATATGATAATGCTTAAAAATCACATTGTAATAGTGATATTACACTATAATCATTGTAATAGTTATTTATAATTGTTAAGAAATATATCTATAAATGACTATTTCCACCAGTCTCTAGATCTTGGTTGACTTTCAACTTTTCTTCAGTATATATGCATACTTATTACTTTGTTTGAATTGATAAAATCTGACTTCTAAATTTCTTTTTTTAAGTGAAAGCAAGTTTATTAAGAAAGTAAAGGAATAAAGAATGGCTATTCTATAGGCAGAGCAGCCCTGAATTTCTTAACGACTGACTGAAATATAATATAGATACAATAACGTGAGAAGAAATTATCAAATTCCTATAACAGAAATAAATGGTTTTTAAAAAACATATGATACTCCCATCTCACAAACAGCAAAAATACAAAATATAGAAATGTGGTAGTAAATTGATTAACCAGCTTTCAACTTCTATCTTGACATATCAGTAAATACATGTGTAGTTTTAATGTGTATTTATTCTGCAGATTTTCAAAAGATAGAAATTTAAACATACAGGCCGGGCGCGGTGGCTCACGCTTGTAATCCCAGCACTTTGGGAGGCCAAGGCGGGCGGATCACGAGGTCAGGAGATCGAGACCATGGTGAAACCCCATCTCTACTAAAAATACAAAAAATTAGCTGGGTGTGGTGGCACGCGCCTATAGTGCCAGCTACTTGGGAGGCTGAGGCAGGAGAATGGCCTGAACCCGGGAGGCGGAGCTTGCAGTGAGCCAAGATCGCGCCACTGCACTCCAGCCTGGGCGACAGAGCAAGACTCTGTCTCAAAAAAAAAAAAAAAAAAAAAAAAATATATATATATATATATATACACATATATATATATATATACACATACATATATATATACACACACACATACATATATATATAGTTAAACTTTTGTTTTATTTATGTAAGAGAGAGAGAAAGAATGTATGTGTGTGAGTGTGTATGTGAGAGAGAGAGCAAGCATACACTCCCATGTGGTGATATAAGAGGTATTTCTTATTGTGGACAATTATGATTTGAATGTTTGTGTCCCTTCCAAAATCCACATTAAAATATAATCACCAATGCAACAGTATTAGAAGGTGGCACCTGCAGGAGACGATTAGGTCATGAGGGATCCACCCTTGGGAATTGAATGAATGCATTATAACGGAGGATTCACACAACGCTTGCCCCTTTTCACTCTTCTGAATTCTGTCATGTGAGGATGCAGATGAGAGAAGCTGCCATCAACGGAACAGGCCCTCATAAGACACCAAAACTACCATCACCTTGATCTTGAACTTTCCAGCCTCCAGAACTATGGGAATAAATTCTGTTCTTTATAAATTATTCAGTTTCAGGTATTTTGTTACAGCAGCACAAACAGACTAACACATGAACCATAGTGAAACATCTTTGAAAGTTATTAAACTGGTATAGTGGGCACATAGATATGTGATATAGATTGGCCACTCAGGTGTTACTTCAAGGAAAGGCTTGTTGTCCAGTTGCTGAAAATGCTGTCATCAGACACCATTAACTATCAGCCCCTTTGCGGGGGGATTGCCTCTGTTGCAGAGAGTCACCATGCACCTTGCTTAAGGTCTTGCCGTTCCTACACTCTCCCAGACTAACCACTGACATGGGAGGAAAGAGACTAGACTATTTCACTCCAAGCCACAGCAACACTGAAAGACTCTGCTCATTTCATAGCTCCTGTGGGGTCAATCAAGGCATTTGTTCAGGTCTGCATAGCAGTTCTCCCTCTACCCCAGTCCTGTTTTCTTCTTCTCCCACAGATTTAGATCCCAAGACACTTCGTAATAAACATCTGCTTCCCAGAGAACTCACTTGTGCTATGTAGTTGAAGGAGTAACAAGTTTTATTGGCTAAGTCAGCTGAAAAGGCCAACTATACAATAAGCAAACATCTTTACATAAAATAAAGTGCCCTTCAAGCTAGCAACAGTGTGTTGAAAAACAAAAATAAATAAATAAATAAAATACAGTGCTCGATTTTCAGTGGAACTGCAAATTAAAAGGTTAATATTAGGACAATACTCTGTTTATCCTATTGGCTATTGATACGTTTGATCAAAATGAGCATATTTTCTCCTTAACAACGGTTAGTTGGTTATCATTTTTCCCTTTAACTTGCATAGGTGTCCCATCTCCAGTGAAGTTTGCCAAAATAGCTCAGAATGGTCCTTCATTTCTTCTGTCAGCTCTTTTTGCATTCATCCCACCCTAGCAGCTATTGGGCTAGTCTTGCTAACCTTTGTCTTACAAATATGCTTACTTCAAAGCCTCAAAGAAACAATGAAAAAACCATTAATGGCATCCATACGAGGTGAGGGGTGAGAGCTTGGGGTAGGTAAAGGATATTAGTAGTGAACCTTGTTCAAATTATTCAAATTATTTGTTTAATACAAACTGTTTAACACTAAGGCTGTGTTTTCTGGAACAATCATGTCAAATTCTAATAGCATATAAAATGAAATATTGGCTTTTTTTCTAGAATATAAATATTGGCAACAGAGCCTGATTCAATCATTCTGATTGACTAATTTGGTCAGATCAGTAAAAAAAGAAAAGAATCCATTGATTGATTTTGGTTCTTTTATTTCTTTTAATTAAAATGTTTCTTATCCTGCTATTCCATAGGATATTTCTTTTTATCTTCTTTTTTTTTTTTTTTTTTTTTTTTGAGACGGAATTTTGCTCTTGTTGCCCAGGCTGGAGCGCAACGGCACAATCTTGGCTCACTGCAACCTCCACCTCCCAGGTTCAACCGATTCTCTTGCCTCAGCCTCCCAAGTAGCTGGGATTACAGGCATGTGCCACCATGCCTGGCTAATTTTGTAGTTTTAGTAGAGACGGGCTTTCCCCATGTTGGGCAGGCTGGTCTCAAACTTCCGGCCTCGGTTGATCCGCCCACCTCAGCCTCCCAAAGTGCTGGGATTACAGGCGTGAGCCACAATGCCCGGCCTCCATCGGATATTTCTAACATCTTGAAACTCTGAGACCCCACCTCACCTTGCCCATTTATTTTTTTCCTCAAATGTATTTTGGGTATGTGTTCTCTAGATAGGAAGCAATGGTGGTAGGTGGATCAAATGTAAGGGGAAACTTTTTTTTTTTAACAAAAAACATAGAAAGTCAAAGAATAAGTAGTAAAGTTCTCAAGTAAGTACATGTAAACTTGGTGAGAATGTTGAAGGAGTTCGAACCAGAGTGACTCCATCCTGAATAGGAGCTGCGTAAAATAAGGCTGAGACCTACTGCACTGCATCCCTAGGAGGTTTGTCATTCTTAGTCACAGGATGAAATAGGAGGTTGGCACAAGGTACAGGTCAAAAAGACCTTGCTGATGAAAGGATGCTGTAAAGAAGGGAGCCAAAACCCACCAAAACCAAGATGGGGATGAAAGTGATCGCTGGTCATCCTCACTGCTCATTATACACTAAATATAATGCATTTTCATGCTAAAAGACACTCCCACCAGCGCCATGACAGTTTACAAATCCCAGGGCAACGTCAGGAAGTTACCCTATATGGTCTGAAAAGGGGAGGAACTCTTAGTTCTAGGAATTGCCCACGCCTTTCCAGGAAAACTCATGAATAATGCACCCCTTGTTTAGCATATTAACAAGAAATAACCATAAAAATAGCCAACCAGCAACCATGGGGCTGCTCTGCCTATGGAGTAGCCATTCTTTATTTCTTTCCTTTCCTAATAAACTTGCTTTCACTTTACTCTATGGATTCGCCTCAAATTCTTTCTTGCGCAATATCCAAGGACCCTCCTTTGGGGTCTGGATCAGGACCCATTTCCGGTAATGAGAAGATGCATTTAGCTCTTCAGTTGAATATGATCATTGTATAAGTTCCAGCAAAGATTAGTATGCTTGTGTTTCTTTCCATTTTATTTCCAAGGAAAAATAATGGACATTTACTGTAGCTGTTTTTTTCTTTAATTAAACAAAGTTAAATATAAAAAAAGATTGATAAGTAGCAGCCAATCTGTTTACAAAATTAGGTTTATTTTCTTCCATTCTTGGAATACACTGAGAGAGAAGATGGAACATCAGGTGGGTTTGAATAAGGCGAACAGGTTAATAAGCTTTGACCCAAGGCCCTAGCTACAATATGAATGAATTAGAGGAAAGAGCTGCAGTCTAGGGTTTCTTAATAAAGGGATACAGGGATTCTGTGTGACCTGGCATTCAAAGTGTCTCCATTGATTTCTTTGTTTCTCCTGCTTTTTCTATGCTGGGAATGTTTCTTTCAAAGTACAAGTTTCAGGTCACTCTAACTTGCCAAGAGGGAAGTGTTGAAGGATTCATTTAAAATGGTATACCTCTAGAGTCTCAAAAATTAACACAAAAAGAATGCGACAATCTAAGCTAAAATCAAATAATTCAGCCATGTTAATTGTAATTACACTATGTGAAATAATGATGTCATGTCAATAAATGATAAGACATTCACACATTGGCATCTATGAAAGGAAGCATTATAGACTCAGATAAACTCATGAAAAAAAAATATTTCTGATTGGGTGTGGTGGCTCACGCCCGTAATCCCAGCACTTTGGGAGGCTGAGGTGGGTGGATCATGAGGTCAGTTCAAGACCAGCCAGACCAACATGATGAAACCCGGTCTTTACTAAAAATACAAAAATTAGCCGGGCGTGGTGGCACATGCCTGTAATCCCAGCTACTCAGGAGGCTGAGGCAGGAGAATCATTTGAACTTGGGAGGCGGAGGTTGCAGTGAGCTGAGATTGTGCCACCGCACTCCAGCCTGGGCGACAAAGCGAGACTACATGTCAAAGAAAAAAAATATGTATTTTCTGTTATACTTTAATTTTGAGACATTTTGGCACTGGTACTTGTGTAGAGTTATTATTCTAGCTTTTGGTACCATTTACGGTTTTTCTACATGATTTCTAGATGCCATTCCTCAAAGTCTTTCAGTGGGTTTCTTTAAATGATTTCTAAACAGTTTAAATTAACCATTTCTCCAAGACAGAACAGTTTAATCCTTCTCTAATTATATGACCTGATTGTGAACTGTGAAAGCTAAATGATATTAATTAGTAGGACAGTCTGGGAATAAAAGGGCAGAAGAAAAGGCTTTGTTATTAAGCCTTTCATCCCCTATTAGTCACTTTCCTGTGAATAATTTAATTTGTCTCTGAAAAGGAATTTTCAAAGTATGTGGATTTCTCACTTTTCCACTTCTTTAAATAGTAAGCATAACCCAATCTACATCATTTTGATTCTCCCTATTGCTAAAGAATAAAAAAGTAGACATTCTCAATAACATTATGGCAGCTTCATTTACATAGTATTACAACATTATTTAGTTTAGGAAAGATATCATGAAAGGGTGTCTTCATTTTCTATTAGTGTGTAACAAATTATGCGAAATCCTAACAGCTTAAAACGATAAACTCCTATTACTTCACCCATTTTCTCCAGGTCAGAAATTCAGAAGTGTCATAGAGACATACCTCCAAGATATTGAGGGTTCAGTTCCAGACCACCACAATAAAGCAAATATCACAATAAAGCAAGACACACAATTTTTTTGTTACCCAGTGTATATAAATGTTACATTTACACTATACTGTAGTCTAAGTGTGCGGTAGTATTACGTCTAAAAAATGTACTACCTTAATTTATAAATACTTTATTGCATAAAAATGCTAACAATCATTTAAATCCTTAGGCAAGTCATAATCTTTTTGTTGGTGGAGGATCCTGCTTTGATGTTGGTGGCTGCTGACTGATCAGGGTGGTGGTTGCTGAAGGCTGGGGTGGCTGTGGCCAATTCTGAAAATAAGGCAACAATGAAGTTTGTCCCATCAATTGACCCTTCCTTTCATGAAAGATTTCTCTATAGCATGTGATACTTTTTGATAGCATTTTATTCACAATGGAACTTCTTTCAAAATTGGAATCCATCCTCTCAAACCCTGCAAGTGCTTTGTTAACTCAGTTTTGGTAATATTCTAAATCCTTTGTTGTCATTGTCATTTCAACAATGTTCACAGCACTGTCACCAGGAGTAGATTCTATCTGAAGAAAAACCGTTTTATTTGTTTATGCAGAAGAAGCAACTCCTTATCTTCTTTCCTTCCTTCCTTCCTTTCTCTTTCTTTCTTTCTTCCTTCCTTCCTTCCTTTCTCTTTCTTTTCTTTCTTTCCCTTTCTTTCTTTCCCTTTCTTTCTTTCCTTCTTTCCTTCTTTCTTTCTCTTTCTTTCTCTCTCTCTTTCTTTCTTTCTTTCTTTCTTTCTTTCTTTCTTTCTTTCTTTCTTTCTTTCTTTTCTTTCTGACAGACTCTTGCTCTGTTGCCCAGACTGGAGTGCAGTGGCACGATCTTGGCTCACTGCAACCTCTGCCTCCTGGGTTCAAGCAATTCTCCTTCCTCAGCCTCCTGAGTAGCTGGGATTACAGGCATGCACCAGCATGCCTGGCTAATTTTTGTATTTTTAGTAGAGATGGGGTTTCACTATGTTGGCCAGGCTGGTCTCAAACTCCTGACCTCAAGTGATCCACCTGCCTCAGCCTCCTGAAGTGCTGGGATTACAGGTGTGAGCCACAGTGCCCACCTATCTGTTCATTTTTTATCATGAGATTTCAGCAATTCAGTCACATCTTCAAACTCCACTTCTAATTCTAGTTCTCTTGCTATTTCCATCACATTTGCTATGACTTCCTCCCTGAGGTCATGAGCCCCTCCAAATCATCCTTGAGGGTTGGAATCAGCTTCCCAAACTCTTGTTAATATTGCTATTTGGGTCTCCCCCCTTGAATCAAGAATGTTGTTAATGGCATCTAGAATAGTGAATTCTTTCCAGAAGGTTTTCGATGTACTTCACCCAGATCCTTCAGAAGAATCACTATCTATGTAGCTATAGCCTTACAAAATATATTTCTTAAATAAGACCTGAAAATTGAAATTATTCCTTGATTCATGGGCTGCAGAATGGATGTTGTGTTAGCAGGCATAAAAACATTAATCTTTTTGTACAACTCCATCACAGCTCCTATATGGCAAGGTCTATTGTCAATAAGCAGTAATATTTTGAAAGGAATTTTTTTTCTGAGCAGTAGATATCAATAATGAGCTTAAAATATTCTTCAAACCATGCTGTGAACAGATGTGCTGTCGTCCAGGCTCTGTTCTTCAATTTCTAGAGCACAAGCAGAGTAGATTTAGCATAAATCCTAAGGGCCCTAGGATTTTCAGAATGGCAAATGAGCATTGGCTTCAACTTAAAGTTTCAAGCTATGTTAGCCCCCAACAAGAGAGTCAGCCTGTCCTGTGAAGCTTTAAAGCCAGGTGTTGACTTCTCTCTAGCTACAGAAAGCCTAGATGACATCTTTTTCCAACAGAAGGCTGTTTGGGCTACATTGAATACCTGTTGTTTAGTGTAGCCACCTTCATCAATTATCTTAGATATGGAAATCTTGCTCCAACTTTTACATCAACACTTGCTGTTTCACCTTGACCTTTTATGTTATGACTTCTTTCCTTAAACCACCTGAACCAACACCTGGTAGATTCTAATTTTTCTTCGGTGGCTCCCTCACCTCTCTTAGCCTTTACAGAATTAAATAGAGTTAAGGCCTTGTTCCAGAATAGGTTTTGGCTTAAGGGAATGCCATGCTGGTTTAATCTTCTATGTAGACCACTAAAACTTTCTCCAAATGTACAAAAAGGCTATTTCACTTTCTTATCATTCATGTGTTCACTGGAGTAGCACTTTCAATTTCCTTCAAGAACTTTTCCTTTGCATTCACAACTCGGCTGTTTGGAGTAAAAGACATCGCTTTTGGCCTATCTTGGCTTTCAACATACTTTCTCAATCATTAGCTTAATCATTTCTAGCTTCTGATTTAAGGTGAAAGACATGCAACTCTTCCTTTCACTTGAACACTGGGAGGCCATTGTAGTGTTATTAATTCGCCTAATTTCAATATTGTTGTATCTCCGGGATAGAGAGGAGGGGAAAACATGGGGGAATGGCTGGTTGGTGGAGCAATCAGGACACACACAACACCTACTGATTAAGTTTGCTATCTTATATGACCATGGTGTGTGGCACCCCAAAACAATTACAATAGTAACATCAAAGATCACTGAAAACAGATCGCCGTAACATATATAATAATGATGAAAATGTTTGAGATATTAGGAACATTACCAAAATGTGACAGAGACCTGAAATAAGCACATGCTATTGGAAAAATGGCACTGATCAATTTGCTTGCAACAGAATTGCCACGAACCTTTTAACTTACATAAAACACAAGATCTGCAAAGCCCAACAAAGCAAAGCACAATAAAATGAGGCATGCCTGGCTGGGCACCGCGGCTCACGCCTGTAATCCCAGCACTTTGGGAAGCCAAGGCGGGTGGATCACCTGAGATCGGGAGTTTGAGAACAGCCTGACCAACATGGAGAAACCCCGTCTCTACTAAAAATACAAAAGTAGCTGGGCATGGTGGTGCATGCCTGTAATCCCAGCTACTCAGGAGGCTAAGGCAGGAGAATCGCTTGAACCCGGGAGGCAGAGGTTGCGGTGAGCCGAGATCCTGCCATCGCACTCCAGCCTGGGCAACAAGAGTGAAACTCCATCTCACACACACAAAAGAGAGGCATGCCTAGTTCTGAATGGTTCTGGCTCAGGGTCTCAATGACCCAAGCAATGGCCCAAGGCTTCATCTCAAGGCGCCAATGAGGCTGAAGGATCTATTTCCAAGATGGGTCACTCATAAGGCTATTGGCAGAAGACCTCAGCTCCTCACCATATGAACCTTTCCATAGGGCTGCTTAATTGTCCTCAAGACATGGAAGCTAATTTCTCCCAGAGTGAGATTATAAAAAGAGTAGATAATATGTTATGACTCTAGCTCTGAACACCATATACCATCATTTCTGTCTTATTCTCTTCGTGAGAAGCAAGTTAGTCCAACCCATACTCAGCAGAACTATTAGGTTCTGCCTTTTGAATTTGTGGTCATATGTTAAAATCATACAGAGAGGAATCCTATGTGTAGCTCAGCTATTTCAGTAATTTCATACACAATATCTGGAATCTCTATCCAATAAAAATCACCTCTCAAAAGAGCAAATGAGTTATACTGCTATAAAAGAAGAAGGAAATCCTGCCAAATGTGACAACATGGATAAACCTTGATGCCTTTATACTAAGTGCAATAAGCCAATCACAGAAGGAGAACTACTGCAGGATTCCATCTAAATGAGGTATTGAAAGTAAACAGACTCATAGACACAGAAGATAAAATGGTGGTTACCAGAGGCTGGGAGGACGGTAAAATGGGAAGTTGCTAATTCAATGGGTATAAAGTTTCAGTTATGCAGGATGAATAAATTCTACAGATCATTTGTACAACATTGTGCTCACAATTAACAATACTGTACTACCGTACACTTAAAAAAATGTTAAGAGAGTAGATCTCAGGTTATGTGCTCCTCCCAACACAAAACATTACCTAATAAGATGATTCACAATAAGAAGTTACTCTAGGTGATTTTCCTATAGTTAATAGAGCTACAAGTAACTTGTCCCATGTGTTAGAACTTCAGATGATTAACATTTTTGAAAATTTTTTTTTTGAGACGGAATCTCGCTCTGTCGCCCAGGCTGGAGTGCAGTGGCGCGATCTCGGCTCACTGCAAGCTCTGCCTCCCGGGTTCACGCCATTCTCCTGCCTCCGCCTCCCGAGTAGCTGGGACTACAGGCGCCTGCCAAGCGCCCGGCTAATTTTTTTGTATTTTTAGTAGAGAGGGGGGTTTCACCCTGTCAGCCAGGATGGTCTCGATCTCCTGACCTCATGATCCGCCCACCTCGGCCTCCCAAAGTGTTGGGATTACAGGCGTGAGCCACCGCGCCCAGCCGAAAATTTTTAATTAAAATTATTAACTGGACCTAACAATTATGAACTTAATATAAATATTTTCTCATGAAAATTCTATCATATAGTCATTTTTACAAGGCAAATGTATGAGTTTCCTATAGCTGGTATAAGGAATTACCACAAACTTAGTGGCTTAAAAAAACAAAGATCTATTATTTTACATTCTGAGAAGCCAGAAGTATAAAATAGGTCCATAGGTCTGTGTTCCTTCTGGCGGCTCTTGGAGAGAATCTGTTTCCTTGTCGTTTCCACCTTCCAGAGGGCACCTACATTATTTTGCTTGTGACCCCTTCCTCCATATGTAAAGCATCTTCTGTCCTGTCTCACCTCCCACCTCCCTTTTATAAGGACACTGTGATTGCATCAGGTCCACCCAGAAAATCCTTCTATTTTAGCATCCTTACTGTAGTAACATCTGCAATGTTCCTTTTGTCTTGCAAGGTAATATATTCACAGATGTCTTGAATTAGGATATGAACACCTTTTGAGGGGAGGAAGCACTATTCTGTGTACCACAATTAGTTTTAAGAGAATCTCAGAGTGAATTCAATTGTGGAAAATACCCTGACAGACCTAGTTAACATCATGTAAACAAGACTAACATGAATTTTACTGATGTTAACACATAACCAATTACCAAAATGATTAGTTTCATATACTGGGATCACATTTGGCCATCTTTTCCCAAATTAATCCCCATGAGGCCGATAAATCACACTTGCCTTCAATACTGGTTTACAACTGATTTATTAGATAAACTAGGATTGAAGCCTGAAATATATGCAGCTAATTCACTCAAAACATCAGTTTCAGCCGAGCGTGGTGGCTCACACTTGTAATCCCAGCACTTTGGGAGGCCAAGACAGGCAGATCACGAGGTCAGGAGTTCAAGACCAGCCTGGCCAATATGGTGAAACAGCGTCTCTACTAAAAATACAAAAATTAGCCAGGCGTGGTGGCGGGCGCCTGTAATCCCAGCTACTCTGGAGGCTGAGGCAGGAGAATTGCTTGAACCTGGGAGGCAGAGGTTGCAGTGAGCCGAGATTGAGCCACTGCACTCCAGCCTGGGTGACAGAGCAAGACTCTGTCTAAAAAAAAAAAAAAACACACATCAGTTTCTTTCCCCAGTGGCTCCAATCCCACACTGTCATCTCAGCCACCTCATAAATGATAAGGAAATACAAACTGCTTTGAGAAATGTTCATTTTGAAATACATGAAGTCTGCCAAAAAAAAAACCCAATTTCTTTGAAACTGGAAAACAGCTTTCCATACACATAGAATCACAGAGCTTATAGAATGTGGTGGGACCTAGGAAATTTTAAAATGATACAGTTATTTTCCACCCTTCCTATCCACCTCATTCTCCCTATTTTATCTATGAAGATTCTAAGGATCAGAGAGGTTACTATGGTTTTAACCTCTTAGTAAAGCTAGTAAGTGGCAGAGCCTGGCCTACTGGATAGTTCTCCAGACTCCTGATTCATTGTATTTTATCACATGCCCAGATCTATTCCTTGTTTTTTTAAAAATGCAATGTGTGTAAAGGTTATTGATAGCATGGGGCAACGGTAGGAATAACTGACATGCATAGAGGACTTAACATGTGCCGGCTTCTGTGAGAAGCACCTTTATCCCCTCTATATATTTTACTTCAACAGTAAGGGCCGGGCGCTGTGGCTCACGCCTGTAATCCCAGCACTTTGGGAGGCCGAGGCGGGAGGATCACGAGGTCAGGAGTTCAAGGCCAGCCTGGCCAACATAGTGAAACCCCATCTCTCTTAAAAATACAAAAAAATTAGCTGGGCCGGCTGTGGTGGCTGGTGCCTGTAATCCTAGCTACTCAGGAGGCTGAGGCAGGATAATCGCTTGAACCCGGGAGGCAGAGGTTGCAGTGAGCCGAGATTGTGCCACTGTACACCAGCCCCTGCGACAGTATGAGACTCCGTCTCAAAAAAAAAAAAAAACCAAAACAAAGTAAGAGGTATTATCTTTGCTTTTGAACTGATCGTTGAGATCACAAATTTTTAGAAAAGTAAATAAACATCATCAAAGTAAGAAGGCCAAGATGAGGCCCAAGTCTCTCTTTTTAACAACAAAACTCAAGAAAAAAATTCTCACTACATTTTAGAAAAAAAAAAATTTAAAAATATGTACATTGAATAAGCAATTTTAAAATGTCTGTGATATAACATATTTTGAGAAGAGATTCTTAACCAATTTCATACATTAAAAATAATAAAACCACAATGTTAATAGATTCATTTATTCATTCAATAAATACTAATTGTTAATTATGGACCAGGGGTGTCTATACAAGCTGTGAACAAGATAAATTAGGTCCCATTCTTATTTAATAAATAAATCACAAAATTTCAAGTAGTGATATGTATTTTTAAAAATCATATAATTTCAGCAAGGTAGGAAGGGAACAAAAAGCTGTAAATAAAAGACCTCTCAATAAGGTCTTTATTTGTCTATTTGAGAAGTAATCTGAATGATGTGAATGAGATAGATGCGAAGAGGCTTTGGTAAAGAGTGCTGAAGCAGTGGGAAAAGTAGTGTACAGATTCGGATGCAGGCAAATCTTGACCTGCTTAAGGCGGCAAGAAATGCATTGTGAGCTGAAGCCAACTGGGTCAGGGTAAATAGTAGGACATTAGGCAAAGGCTTGTCCATGTAGGGTATTGTAGCTAATTGAAAATTATTTGGCTTTTACCCTGAATATGATGAAAAGTCTTTGGAAAACATTGACAAGGAGATTAAAAAACTAAATTTACATTTTTCAAGGATTGAAATCTGCTATATAAAAAATAGATTGGCCAGGTACAGTGGCTCTCGCCTGTAATCCCAGCACTTTGGGAGGCCAAGGTGGGCGGATCACCTGAGGTCAGGAGTTCAAAACCACCCCTGGCCAACATGGTGAAACCCCATCTCTACTAAAAATACAAAAATTAGCTGGGTGTAGTGGCTCATGCCTGAAATTCCAGCTACTTGGGAGGCTGAGGCAGAATTGCTTGAACCTGGGAGGCAGAGGTTGCAGTGATCCGTGATCGTGCCACTGCACTCTAGACTGGGTAACACAGCAAGACTCCATCTCAAAAACAAAACAAAACAAAAAAAATAGATTGTAGGTGAGCAAATACAGAAGTAGGATGACCAGTTAGGTAGCTTTTGCAGTAGACCAGGCCAGAAATAGCGGTGGCTGGGATGAGTTGGTAATTGTGGAAGATGTAAACAGTAGTTCAATTCAGAACATAGTTTAAGTTAGGGCCAAAGGACTATTGGATTGGACTCTGAGAGAAAGAAGTTAAAGACAATATCTAGCCTTTTTGCCTAAGAGCACGGATGTATATAAATACTGTATACTGAAGTGAGGAAGAGGAAGGCAAGAGCAAATTTTGAGGTAAGAAGGTGAACAATAGTCCTATTTCACACATTAATTTCAAGATGCCAATTAGATGCCAAAATAGAAATAAGGAATAAACAAACATATGTGGAAGTGTAGGAGTCAAAGGGAAAGTCAGAGAAGGAGATTATTTAAAGCCATGAGATTGGATGAGCTCACCTAGAAAGTAAAGTATAGTTAGCAAAGTGAAAAACATTCCAGTATTTAGAAGCTGGGAAAAGCAAGAGGGTGAGTAAAAAAAATCATGAAGGGGCAACCAGTGGATTAGAAGGAAAATGGTGGGAATCTGATGTCCCATAAGACAGTGAAAGAAAATATAAATAAGCATAATGGAGATTTTCCTTTTGTGGAAAGGCACAGTGGTGAGCACAGTGGAAAGATTATGGGAGGTCGGGGGTGGGAGACTAGATCATGTTGAGGGTGGTGTGACATGGACGCTGGGTGGCATGAACTTCTGATTGTAACTGAGGGAATCCAGATCGGTTTTTAGTTGCATGTCTATCATGATTACTTAAAAGCATGGAAAGATAATGCTCTATTTGTAAACAAAATTAAATTATGCTGAGTATAATTATATTGATTTTTTATCATAAAAATTCCAATTTGTGGAATGCTTAGGAATTGTAATTTTCTGATTAGCTGAATTTTCTGGGTAGATGCCAATCAGGGTTTCAACTTTCAAACTATTCTCAAATACATCTACGCTTTGGTATTCAGTGTACTTCATTGTATACAAGTAAAAATGGACTAATACTTTTTCTAAACATCATTTCTCAGTTTGAATAACTATAGGCAGTAATTACATTGTTGGCCAGCCCTCACATTTAGATACAGGGAAAATTGGATTAAAATTAATGTCTAAGACAGCATTTAGACAGGAGTACACAGTTCAAACAAGCATAAATCAGAATAAATTCTGGTGCTCATAAAAAGAAAGAAAATTCCAACATGAACCCTTTGCCTTGGTGATAGGAGGTAGCTGGCAAACTGCTTCATGCACTAGTTGGAAGTGCTTACTCTGATCAGATGGTTGGTAAAGGCACAGGTGCCAATTACCACAGTAACCCTAAGGCATGTCCCTGAGGATCAGAAACTAGACTAAATGTGACGTGACAAAAATGAAGTGCGAGGGAGGTTTTTCCATCTCCCCATTCCTCCTTTTAGAAATTTCTTATTAGGAGCTTCTTATTTTGTTATTTTTCTCTATTTTTATATATACATAAGTAAGTGAGTATATAAGTATATACATACAATTTTAAAAGAATATAGGGAACACTAGCCAGGCGCAGTGACTCATGGCTGTAATCCCAGCACTTTGGGAGGCTGAGGCATACAGATCACGAGGTCAAGAGATTGAGACCATCCTGGCTAACATGGGGGAAACCCTGTCTCTAATAAAAATACAAAAATTAGCTGGGCATGGTCTGCACGCCTGTAGTCCCAGCTACTCGGGAGGCTGAGGCAGGAGAATGGCTTTAACCCGGGAGGCAGAGGTTACAGTGAGTCAAGATCCCGCCACTGCCCCTCCAGCCTGGTGACAGAACGAGACTCTGTCTCAAAAAAAAAAAAAAAGAGTATGGGAACATCAAGCTCTGCTTTTATATTGTATATATTTTCATAACCTATAAAAATAGTAATAAAAAATACTTTTAGTATAAATAGTATACTAAATTGAATTTACACTAAAATTTTATACTATAGATATAAAATATCTATATATTTATATATGACAAATATATAAATATATATTTATATATGTCATATATAAATATATAGATATTTTATATCTATATATTTATATATGACATATACAAATACATATTTAATTTATATGAAATTTTTTAGTATAAATGAAATAAATTTAGTAATAAATTAATTTAGTATAAATTAAATGTACTAAATTTATTTCATTTATACTAAATATACATTTAGTAAATATACTAAAAATACATTTTTAACTATATACTAAAATATATTTATAGTATAAATAGTATAAAAATATATTCTAGTTGGCTGGGAGTGGTGGCTCCTGCCTGTAATCATGGCACTTTTGGAGGCCGAGGTGGGCAGATCACGAGAGCAGGAGATTGAGACCATCCTGGCTAACATGGTGAAAACCAAGTCTCTACTAAAAATGCAAAAAATTAGCCGAGTGTGGGTGGGCACATGCCTGTAGTCTCAGCTACTGGGAGGCTGAGGCAGGAGAATTGCTTGAACCTAACCTGGGAGGTGGAGGTTGCAGTGAGCTGAGATTACACCACTGTACTCCAGCCTGGGCAACAGAGTGAGACTCCATTAAAATATATATATATATATCGGCCGGGCGCAGTGGCTCACGCTTGTAATCCCAGCACTTTTGGAGGCCGAGGCGGGCGGATCACAAGGTCAGGAGATCGAGACCACGGTGAAACCCCGTCTCTACTAAAAATACAAAAAAATTAGCCGGGCGTGGTGGCGGGCGCCTGTAGTCCCAGCTACTCGGAGAGGCTGAGGCAGGAGAATGGCGTGAACCCGGGAGGCGGAGCTTGCAGTGAGCTGAGATCGCGCCACTGCACTCCAGCCTGGGTGACAGAGCAAGACTCCATCTCAAAAAAAAAAAAAATATATATATATATATATATACACACACATATATATACACATATATATACATATATACACATATATATGTATGCGTATATATGTATTATATGTGTATATATATACATATATGTATATACACATATATATGTATATATATATTCTAGTTATGCATATAGTACAGCTGTATCTCA
>NW_022097117.1:0-33920 GCF_006542625.1 Nomascus leucogenys | reverse complement strand
AGCTGCAGCCTACATGGAGCTGATGGAATTTCAGTCCCTTCCTGCCATGGTTAGTGCCCCGAGTGGAGTTTCAAGAAACAAATTTTGGGCTGCTCCTTCGCTCTAGCCAGCACCTTCCACTTGCAAATTTTGCTTTTTCTCTTTCCTCTACCAAGGAGAGGGATTTGTGAGAGTAAAAATAAATGCCAGCACAGGAGGGAATTCAACTCCCCTTTGCAATAGAGACCCTCCAGAGGATTCCCTCCTCCTGGGCCAAGTGCAGCATTTTGTTAATGTTTTTGGGGAGTGAGGGCTGCAGTGCAGATTGGCACAATGTGGACGGGAACAATGGGGTGATCAAGCTTGGTAGGTAGTTAAAAAGGCTGAGACAGTGCTGCTTTAGAGGGGTTCCTGAGTTAGGAGAACATCTGTGACTTAAGCCAATTCAGAGGGTTTTTAGAATGAGGGGAAAATCACTAGATCCTATCCTATACCATGCTGTTGTAACTGATTTATTCACACCCAAGAAACTGTCTCAGAGTTAGAAAATAGCTCTTGGTATAATGAGTAGAATGTATCAAGAAGTCATCTGCCACTCTGAGGCTCACCCTGAAAAGCAAAATCTGTGGAAGTGACAGTATATTGTCATAAAGGGACATCTTGCTTTCTTCATGTCAGCAGTCTTACTATGCAGACTCTCCTGCTTTTCTTCTTTTCTGATTGCACCATCTCTGGCTGAGATCTTACACCAAGATGTAGAACAGCTTCTTAAAGCCAAGCCATTCAAAAACCTTTGTTCAGGCTCTTGGGCTCAGAGGGAGAGTGTCTAAATTCAGATCCCATTTTGTTTCTAAGAGGTGTTGTGAGAGTTGGGTAACAGCTTTGATTACAAACTGCCTGTGTATCACCGGACAAATGACTTAACCTCTCTGTTCTTCATTTCCTAAACTGCTGTATAATTGGGTATAACAGTCCTTATTTTCCAAGGCTACCGTGAAAATTTAATGACTTCATACATTAGGCACATAAAACAGTGCCTAATAGCACTTAATAAATGCTAAATGTTATTATTATCTTTATTTTGGATGAGATCCATAAAATAAATAGAAGTCCTATAAATTCGTTATAATATAATTACCTGGAGACATAAAACTTTCTTTAACTTTTCTTTTGTTTTTATTCCTTTGTTTTCTAATTAGATCATTACTTAGTGTGATATTGGCTTCCAGTGGATTATGTTTTTGTTTTGTTTCAATCTTACTGTGGGACCAAAAGACCTCCTATACCTGACTGAACTAGGCTTTCTGTCCAGACCTTTGGCCTGGGTGTAAATTCCTTTTGCTAGCAGAGTGAGGGCCACATGGAAGGATCATCTCAAGGGAACCAGGGCAGAAGCCCTTTCCAGGGTTGATTCTAATTCTACATGGTTCTGGAAGGCCAACGGTTGACAGCAGGGTCTGTATCCTTGGCATGAACATTGGTGTTACCCTCACGGTTGTGATGCTGCTCCAAAACGCATGAGCAGCGGCAGACAGGACTGGGGAAGAAGAACATGGTGGTGTTAAATGGTGACTACAGGCTTTGTGGGGCCATAGAGGACATTTCCTTGGAGACACCCTGAATTAACTGGCTATTCTTTTATTGGGAGGTATTTTGCAGCTATCAAGATGGTAGGAGATCTTGCCACATTATTTGGGTGTATATAAACTGAGAGTGATTCAATTTTTATAAGCACAGGCTGGGGGTTTTGGGAGACTGAAGGTTCATGTGCAGTCAAGAGTGAGTAGACCGTTGGACTGTAGAACATTGAGTTTAAATTGCTGGGATTTTCTATGCATTTTGAAAGCAAAGATGGTGTCATCTCAAATTGTAAATTTTTGTCTAAAACCAAAATCTAAAAAAAACAGACGAGATTTAAAATGTTTTTTTGGAGTGACTGTTTTGGGTTCCTGCTTTGAATCTAGGGTTCTAGTCTGAAGAATAAAAACCTCACCGTATCTGCTTTGGAAAGCTGATTGTGGGTGGGGGTGAATTTAATTCATTTAGGGATAGTTTGTCCATATCTAGGGCTTAAATTGATATAATTTTTTTTTACTTTTTCTGAAAGAAATTAAGGTAAACTAAGAAGAACTTAAGATTTTTCACCGTAAGATCTAGCCAACTTATAATTATTTTCCTCTATATACCTCTCCAAAAAGAAAAGCTGTTTTGAGGCAAGTTTTAATATTTTGGTTTACCACCAAAGTGCATTTTTTTTGGTTCCCCTCGCTGACTCTCTCTCTCTGTCACACACACACACACACACACACACACACACACACACACACTTTTCCTAATTTAGGGATGCTAAAGTTTCAGCATTTACCAAAACAAAACAAGAAAACCTTCGAAGAAAAGATGTTTAGGAAGTTAGTTATAGGTTTATGTCTGCGTATTATTTATAGGACTAAGCTTTGCCTGAGAAAATGTTAGCATCTTTCATCTTGTTTATTTTTTAATACAATCTACTAGTTAAAGATGAGGAAATATTGCCTATATTGCAGCATGGTTCCCGGCAGAGTTGGTGGGTTCATTGATGGAATATGTGAGACGTTGCAAAAGCCATTTTTTCCTTTAGGCCTGATTGAATTGCTACCAGCCAGGGGCAGAACGATGGTGGTCAGAGATGGCTATGTCAAGTTTAATTTGGGCTGTGGCATTTGAGGCAGGCAGCGGAGGCCTTCCTGTCACAGAATGAGCCCTCCAGCAATTGTGGCCTATTCTGTGACTGCCAAATCAAAGCATGTTTAAGTGACCAGGCAAGGGCTCTCTGCTCTTGACAAGACACAGCGACAGTGACTGACAGAGAAGGCTATGGGAGTGGCCCAGAAGGGCACACTCCGTGACAGTGTGGCTGGGCAGGCAATGCAGCACCTTGGCTTGAGACAATTTGCTGTTGATTGAAGTCTCCTGAAATTCATCAGTGTGTTCACAAAAGAAAGGTTCCTCATCAACTCACTCCCAACCCAAACTCTGTTTTTGTTGTATAGCCCATGCAAGGCACTGCTCACTGTTACTTTCTGGAGAATGTTCACAAGTTTTGTGCAAAGCCCCTTCCCCAAGTAAAATAAGACATCACCTGCCACCCTGTGATAGTAGAGACCTGACAGCCCAGAAACCTTGAACAAAGGAACAGAACCACGGACACAAGTCAAGGCCACCAGCAGCGTCCTGTTCATCTGAACCAATCATTAAGGAAATTAACTTAGGAAAAGAGCATAAGTGCCAGGTTGGCCACATTTTAGGTTACATGGACATCTTTATTATGTTTATCAGGATATCAGTCATTCACTTTATTAATTGAAATTATTTATTAACCAACTATTATCACTTATTCACCATTACCAATAGACCAACATCCAAAAGAAAAATAAACTCTCCACATAAAACTAGCCTGAATCGCTGGGCGCAGTGGCTTATGGCCTGTAATCCCAATATTTTGGGAGGCCAAGGCGGTGGATCATTTGAAGTCAGGAGTTGGACACTAGCCTGGCCAACATGGCAAAACCCCATCTCTACTAAAAATACAAAAATTAGCCCGGGCGTGGTGGTGGGGTGTCTGTAATCCAGCTACTTGGGAAGTTGAGGCAGGAGAATTGCTTGAACCTGGGAGGCAGAGGTGCAGTGAGCGGAGATCGTACCATGGTCCCTCCAGCCTAGGCAACAGAGTGAGACCCATCTAAAAAAAAACTAGCCTGAATTTTAAAAGATTTAAAAATTGTATACCTAATATGTTTTTATGCCATTAAAATGTTGGACGTTAAGGAGAATTTATTTTTTAATTCGTTAATGTTTATTGGGCTCAGCAGTGGTGTGGTATGCTGTTCTATGACTCACATCTCTACATTCTAGGAATTTACACTTCAGCATGGGCTGTTACTGTGAATTCCTAGACGGTCATACAAAAAGCAAAATGGGGGTGCCTGGCCAAGAAGTATAAAGGAGTCCTGAGTCCAGGGGCAGAGCGAGGGCTGTGATGGCCATTTCCCTGAGGAAATGATGAGCACAAAGAGTTATTCTTATTATTGTCCATCGTAGAACTTGGGGTGTCACAGGAAATCAAGCTTGACTTTCCAACTTAGATTCAGTATCAAATCACTAGTTTAGGTTTGAGAGCTGGCAATAAATGGAGGGACATTTGGAACTGTCTCTAAGATAGGAAGGAGAGGGACATTCAGGGCTGTCTCTCAACTAGGATACTGAGGAGAGCATTTGTGGGGGAAGCAGGGGAGAGGGGCCAGGTGGTGGGGAGTGCAGGTCCCACCTTCTTTGGTGGGTGGGCAGAGAGGAGCTAACCAGCACCAGCTCTGTCAATGATCGCCTATGTATTCCTGCCAGGATATAGATTGCTCTTTAAGTCCTGGTAGACTCTTCACAACAAGCAATCTCAGCATCCTCATGGAGTCAGGTGATGGGGGAAGCAGGAACCCAGGTACACTCCAGCCCGGCAGAAGGGTTTGGGGAAAAGCACAGTCGAAAAAGTCAACATGCAACCAGCCACATGGAAAATCCACTGAGTTTACAAGGAATTCATCATAAGAGACATTTCCTAAAACAATAAAAAATAAAGTTCTCTTTAAAAAGAGGATCTGCTTTCCTGGTTCTAATTGTGAGTCACGGTTTTCTGTATTTTGCTTTTATACATACGAGGTCATGAAATATGGAAGGGGCCAGAGATTCAGTATATCCATTCTTTAAAGGACTTCAAAGGATTTGAGCTGGTGTGGGTCCTTGCTCTTCCTTGGCTGGCCACAGGGCATTCCTTCCCTATTGTGGTTACAAGGGTCTGCCCCAAGGCTTGCAGGATGACATTTCTGCTTACCTAAGCCGACGGCTTCCATGGCTGGCCAGGCATGGTCCTCTCTTTCTGAGTGAATCAGAAGGAGCAATTCTGAATCTGTCCCACTAGACAGTGATTGCCTGCTTTGCCTTGTAGTTAATGTGCTACTTATGTCCTAAAATAATATAATAAGAACTGCTCCTGGGACCCGCTGAGAAGGTGCTTCTTGAAAATAATGAAAGAGCTTCATGCTTTTCCTTAATCTATCATGATCTGAAACCTTTTGCCACCAGTTGCAAGTAACTCTCATAAAATAAATGTGCTTGCTGAAGTAGCTGTTTCATCTCAAAATAGCCTGAGTCCGCTTCGTTCTTTATTCTTGTTTTCCAAACATAAAGAAGAGAAAAGCTTCTTTTTTTCCTTCCTTAAGAATACACTTCTTGGCAATGACTTTAACTAGACACCCTTCAAAATTACAATCCATAAGCTCTATATTATATACTTTTCTTCTGTATTTCTAAATATTTGATATCATTCTCCTTTCCTTAAAAAGAAATTTTTGGCTAGGCGCAGTGGCTCACACCTGTAATCCAACACTTTGGGAGCCGAGGCAGGTGGATCACCTGAGGTTAGGAGTTTGAGATCAGCCTGGCCACATGGCAAAACTCGTCCTACTAAAAATACAAAAATTAGCTGAGTTGGTGGCGAGCCCCCTGTAATCACAGCTACTCTGGAGGCTGAGGCAGGAGAATCCTTGAACCCAGGAATCAGAGGTTGCAGTGAGCCAAGATCGGCTCCACCACACTCCAGCCTGGGAGACAGAACAAGACGCCATCTCAAAAAAAAAAAAAAAAATTCTCCCTCCTTCTCCTCTCTCTTTCTATCCCCTCTCTCTCTCTCCTCTCTCTTTCTCTCTGTCTCTCAAAAAAATAAAAAAAAGAAGAAATCTAATAGGAAACTCTGTAGGATTTTTTTCAATGTAATAACTCTGATATGGAGAATGAATAGTAACAATATTATCAAATTGTCACAATATTTCCTTGGATCAGCCATTAGATAATAGCAGAAAATCTGTGGTTCCAAGATTATGTTAAGAATATGAAAATGTAATGGAACTAGTCATTAAAAATTACTTTCACATCATGCATTGAGTTCTATTTTGTAAAGAGAAGGTAGAATATGACATTGAAAGCTTTTGAGTGGTCAAGATTTTATTGCCAAAGATTTATTTTTTAACCTGGTGTATTTCCAGTTAAATCCCTGGATACATCTTCTCCTCCCTCGGCCTCCCTCGCCACAACACGTGTGTTCTCCAGGATGGTCAGAGTAGAATTTGTCACATATCACTAAAATAGATTGATCCTGCCAGCATGAGAAGGTGGATTTTGATCATAAACAGGTCTTTTTGAATATATCTTAAATTTACCTTCAAGATATGACATTGCTTAGTCAACTGTATATGCTCATGAAATCTTCATCTTTTTCACTTAAATTAGGATTGAGCAAGGAATGTCTTCATTGATATTCTTTTAGCTTTTTATTATGAAATAATTTTAACACAAAAATGTTGAAAATTATTATAAAATATTTCAATATATATAGGTTTCTTTTTCCCATATTCCCCCAATATTTATTTACTTTATCATTTATATTCTATATGTATGTGTAATATTTCTATCTTTTTCTCTTACAGACACACAATTATTTTCTTTTGAACTGTTTGATAGCAACTGTAGACATGATGTCTCCATACTTCAGAGTGTGGTTCCTAGAAAGAGGTCCTCTTATCCACAGTACAGTTATCAAACTCAGAAAATTGACATTTATACAATACTATGTATCATCTAGAGACCTTACTCATATTTTCACAATTGTAAACTATTGCACTTTATATCCAAAGAAAAGTAAATGAGTGCCCGGGAACTGATCCAGGATAATGAGATTGGTCTCATGAATGTCCTTTAATCTGGAGCAGATCTTTATTCTTTCTCAGACTTTCTGACCTTTATACTTTTGAAGTTTAAGCAATGCCCTTCCATTTGGATTTGTTCAACATCTCCATAAGATTGGGTTCAAGGGGTTGGCAGGGGGGTAATGGAAGGAATGTTGAATTCTTCACAGTGTATATGACTTTATCACTTAGTTGTGATGGGGTGTGTCAGATTTGTCCATTGAAATATATTACTCTCCATTTGTAAATAATAGGTGTCTTGTGGAGGTACTTTGTTTCTGTGTAAATATCCGATTTCTCGTCAGATGTTTAGTCCCAAATTTTAGCATTCACTGATACTTTTGCCTGAAACATTTATTACTTCACTGGGAGTCAAGCTGTGATTTTCTAGTCTCATCGCCTCTTCTACCTTTATTAGTTTGTGTTCTAGTATAGAAACTTATCTTTTTTTCCTACAATTTATTCATTTATCTATTTATATCAATATTGATTCATGGATTCCTACCCATTCTGAGGGTTGTAATCATTACTATAATGATTTACTTTGATCGTCTATTGTCCCCAGTTTGGCCAGCAGGAGCCCCTTCAAGTGCCTCTGTCCTTTGAACATGTTTATATCATTCTTTGAGCACTTTCCTCCCTTCTGGTACAGCGTGATGTTCCAAGACCATGTCACTGTTTTGTGTGACAGCCCGAAAGCAGCTGTGTCTGCGTAGGGCTGACTTCTTTTAGTGGAGAACGATATTCAGAAACCAAGATCTGGGCTTGAGTTACGCTCACAGTGACTGGCACATTACTGCTCGCAGGGTGCTAGGCACAGCTAAGAAGTATATGTATATATGCATGTACACACAAACTCACCTGTATGTTGATGTCAGTGTCTATATGTTATATATATTGAAAGCCATGGATTTGGAATTACTCCAGTTCCACTCTAACGTCCCGGGGTTCTGTGTAGTGTCCCCGCTTTCCATATTCGTAACTGTCTTTAACAATGAGAAACGTGGTTCTCAACATGTACTATATAGCTACTTTTTAACTTATTTCTTTAATACGCATGAAGTAAGTTCAGCATTGTAAGTCTATGGCACTTTGATAAATAAACCTACTAACTAAAGTACAATAATGGCTTATAGTTTTTCTATGTTTAGCCAGAGGGAAGATTGTCCAAATACTGTGTTAAATGTTATTTGAGCTTGCTTTTTCCTGTCTTCACTGCAGTTATGTTTTTCATTTGCAATCCAGTTAGGTTTACTCATTTTTATTTTGGTTATATGTTGAATATTTTCTCCCTGTTTCTCCTTGATTGTATTAATTTTTGTATCCATGATTCTGAAAGTCACAACTATACAAAAAGGTATAGTTAAAGAAGTATCCTTCTTCGTGTCTTCTACCTATTCCCACATCCCCATTATTTGAACCCCATTCCCAAGCAACCACTGCATGTTGGTAATTGGTTTTTTTTCTTCTGGTTTCTTTTTCTCGCAAACAAATATATAAAATATACACTTTCACTTCCCCTACTTGCTTACACAAAACAATTTTTTTTTTTTTTTTTTGACGATGTCTTGCTTTGTTGCCCAGGCTGGGGTGCAGCGCTGCGATGCTTTTGTATTTTTAGTAGAGACGGGGTTTCACCATGTTGGCCAGGCTGGTCTTAAACTCCGGACCTCAGGTGATCCGCCCTCCTCAGCTTCCCAAACTGCTGGGATTACTGGCATGAGCCACTGTGCCCAGCCTTTTTTTTTTTTTTTTTCCACATAGCAATATACCCAATAAATCACTTCATATAAGTACATATGCTCTTTCTCACTCCTTTTCACACAGGTGGAATAGTAGATTAGATGGATTTAACTGTAATGTATTCAACTGCTTTATTTGGTATGAACATTTAGATTGTTTTATGTATCTTATGATTACAAATAATGCAACATTGGATAAACTGTGATTATGTATTTTCATATTGAAGAGTATCTTCAGTGTAAATTCCTAGGTATGATACTGATGATTCAAAAGACATATGGAGGTTTGTTATAGAATGACAGTTCCTTCCAAAAGGGTTGTACTAAGTTGCATTCCAACCATCAATAGATGAGTGTCTGTTTCTCTGCAGCCTTGCTAACAGAATATGGGCCATACATTTTACTTTTCATTAGTATGTCCGGTGAGAGAGGTATCTCAGCATTGTTTTAATTTGCATTTCTCTAATTATGTATACTATGAGTAGATATTTTAAATAAGAATCCATCAGGTAAGAGATAATCTAAGGATTTCATTCAGTTTTCTACCAAATATATTAATATTCTAGTTAACCACACATTTTTAAGTATATATCAAATATTTTTGTTCTAAGTTTAAATAGTCGCAAGGGATATAATTTCTGCATATGTTAAAGACTGTCATTTTAAATAATTTTCTACATGGCTCTTTTATATGTAGCTAATATAATCTAAACACCAAGCTGGCATCTCTTTAAAAATATCACGCACAAGCTCTTCTTTAATAATCATAAATTTTATCTTTGTTTTTCCTCGAACTTTAATAGCCCTTCTATTTTCCACATAGAATTTCAACCTAATATAAGTTTATGGTTCATTCTTTTATATATTACTCTGTGAGATTACACAAAGAATTGGATATTCAAATAAAAAAGCTCATCTAGTACCAATTTTTACTAATAATTACAAATAACCAAATAAGTAGAAAGCACAAGCAGAACAGAATGTGAGCTAGGACTGTCAGTACAGCACCCTCCGGCCTTTCTCACTGCATTATATATGGTCTGGCTCAAATTGGCACAGAAGATACCTAATACTGTATACAATGGTATTACTTAAGTAGAGGGCACCCTTTTAATCTTGAAACATCTCCATTTTATACTTAGTTACATTGTGAGATTCTTTCTTGGAAGCTATATGCCATAAATCAACAGATTTCAGGTTTGTTTACTGATTCTAGGCAAACAGGTATATCCTACAAAAAGAATTCCACAGATAAGGATTTGCTTACTTGCAAACAGCAGAACTTGTGGTCATTAACAAGCTGACAATAAGATTAGACTAGGTTCTTTATTTCTCTGGGGTTACCTCCCTTTCTCCCTCATAAAGGAGAGAGTGGATTTCCTAACTGTTTCTTAATCATTTATTGTCTACCCCGTCATATTTTCTCTGCAAGAAAAATATATAAGCAATTGAAATTTTCAAAAATTATTTTTCTGTAACAATACATCTTTAAGTTTAAATATTTATTTGGTTTGAGTTATCCTTACAATTAGTATTAATATCCATTGATCAGAGCAACATAAATATATGATACATTTTGATAATTATAAATAAAGGTAGTCCCCATCCCTGATCCCTGACAACCAGTAATCTGTTCTCCAGTTCTAAAGTTTTGTTAGATCAAAATTTATATATAAATGGAATCATATAGTATGTAACCTTTGGAAGATGACTTTCACTCAGTATAATTCCCTAGAGGTTCATCCAAGTTGTTCCACATATCAAAGTTTATTCCTTCTTATTGCTGAGTAGTATCCCATGATATGGATGTGCCACAGTTTACTTAACCATTTATCTGATGAAAGACATCTGGACTGCTAGTTTTTGGCTATTGCAAATAAAGTTATAAACATTCATGTAAAGGTTTTTATTTAAATATGTCTTCATTTCTCTAGAATATATGACAATTCCAGGTCTAATTAGCCTCAGTGTACTCTCCTTCTTTTGTTCCAAACCTCCACTGGTTGCTTACTGGGATCTCTAGACTTGTAGCCAGTAGATTTGTGTGTTTCTGACCTCTAAACACACACTTTCTCAACATTATTCTTTCTAAATGTTTAGTGCCTTCTGTGATCCATTCCTAATGAGTTGTGCACGAAGGAAAATGAATTGATAAAGTGCTACAAGGACTAAAATTGGTGACATTTTTCACCTGCCACACGGTTTGTCCCTTGAATCCATTTGTCAGGAAGACTCTCAAGCAGTGCGCTTGATATTGATTTATCATTTAGAGAATTTTCTCGTTGTGAACATGTTAGGGCCTAGAGAGCTCTGCTGAATTTCTGTCGCTTTTCAGTATACTCTTCTGACTAGAAAGCAGAGGGAGAGGTATCAGACCTGTCAGGAAATAAATTGTTCTTGGGCCTCTGGTGGAACAGCTCCAGGTTTTTTCATCCTAAGGCCAGCTCACCAGAAGGGGCCACATGAGGGGATGTGTATTTCAATGTGGTGTCGTTTTTATTAAGTGACTTTGTCTTTAGGGGCACACTTCAGTACCTTCAAGATAAATCGCTTCTGTCTTTGACAGTGACAATGACAATATTTCCAAGCTTCACACATCCAAGAGCCAGTTGACAGGACAAATTGCACATAGGGACTGCCTGATAAGTGCAAAATGGGGCGCAAAATCTCAAGTCACTCTGCATCATTGGAACTAAGTTATAATACAAGTAGCAGAAATAACCTGTCACTTTACTACCTAATTGTGGGACACATGCTGTAATTTAACAGCTGAAGGAATGTTCACCTCTTTGCTAGAGTTCAAAAATAGTACTTAGTTATTACTTGATATTGGGTCTTGGTAAATTTGCTTTTTCCTTCGTGGTATATATTTCTATAATAAAAATATATTTCCTAATAAAATTTCTATTAATATTTTTATAGATTATATCAACATAATCTGTGCACATACTTGGGGAAAAGTGCTAAACATTTTTTAAATTTTCTCAATATTTTTAGCCTTAGGAAAGTTACTGAAATAAATATCTCCCAAGCAAGGCATGTGCATAAATGTGCCCTAGAGATGGTGTACTTTATAAAATCGGCATGTTTGATTCTATAAAAAAATTAAGAGTAAGTCTGTATGCCTTTCTGGGTCATAATCATTCCGTTTAGAAAAACAAACCAAATCAGACTGTTAAAGTCAGAGGAAGGCCTTGTTTAGGCAGCTAAGCTTACCCTCTACTTCATGGTCAGGCAAGTAAACCTAGCTAAGCAGACATTAGGCAGAAGACTTGGAGGGGTAGCCCCATGGTGAATGACAATTAGTAGGCTTCATCCCAGTCTAGCCATAGTACAGCTAGATCCATTTTTGTTTTTTTGTTCTGTTCTGTTTTGTTTTTTTTGAGCCGGAGTCTAGCTCTGTTGTCCAGACTGGAGGACAGTGGCGTGATTTCAGTTCACAGCCACCTCCACCTCCCGGGTTCAAGCAATTCTCCTGCCTCAGCCTTCCAAGTAGCTGGGTTTACAGGTGCCTGCCAGCACACCCAGCTAATTTTTGTATTTTTAGTAGAGGCAGGGTTTCACTGTGTTGGCCAGGCTGGTCTCGAACTCCTGACCTCATGATCTGCCTGCCTCAGCCTCCCAAAGTGCTAGGATTACAGTCGTGAGCCACCACACCCGGCCTAGATCCACTTTTATCCTGATGAAGTGAAGTAGATCTGCCAAAAGACAGACTCCAAAATGGTATCAAAGACTCACTCTGGGAACAAACCAAACAAAAGAGAAAACCCTAGCTTTGATTCCGAGTCATATGAGCTTCCTGAGGATGACACACAGAAGCCTGTAGGGCTGAAGAGTAGGACTCTAGAGCCTTTGCAACCAAAAAGGATGCCCAGGCCTGCTCTGAGCTGAGACCAAGCCTCTTGGGTTGGCCTTCTGAGGGTTTCAACTGCCTTTGTTGAGGGATGTGCAAAGTCCTACCCGCCATAATGTTGGGCTCCAAGAGCAATTTTTTAACATGTGTTGTCTAGTATGTTGATACACAATGCACGAGAGGCAGGGTAATAACCAACATGGCACAGACTTAATGTTTGCCTTTTGGAATTATTCTTTGAAGTGGGAATGGTTTGCTTTGTTAAACACCATTTCAGAGTTCTTTAGGAATATGATCTCTGAATATGAACTATGCACGCTGTCTTTTTCTTTCAATGATTGATGCATTATAATTTAAAATCCTTGGGCTATGCAAACACATCTCTGGTTAAGGACAGTTTAACTGCCTTTGACCCCAGCCACCTTGCAGGATGTTTAAAAAGCCTTGGTAGGGTGCCTATTGCTTTTTGCTGTCCCTGACTAGGCCTTGGTCTCAGTATGGACATTTGAAGAAATGACCAGAGAAAAGGTAAATGATATAAGAATAGAAACTGAGGTGTCTGAATCCTCTTCAAGTGAAGAAATTAAAGCAGTGGAAAGAGCTTTTGTTTTGTGGTGGAGGACTTGGGTTCTACGTCTCACTTTTCCGAGACCAGCTGTGAGATTTGGGGCAAGTGTTCTCAGATCTTTGGGTATCAGAATCATTGCATTTGCAACAAAGGAGTGGTGTTAGGTTGGCACACACACACATCTATAAATGATTGACCCCATTTATATGTGTATGTGTGAGTAGAGGGAGGGAGGGAGGGAGGGAGAGAGAGAGAGACATATCTTTAAAATAATTGACTCACACGATTGTAGGGGCTGGTAAGTCCCACATTTTAAGGGAAGGTGGACAGACAGGAGGCCCAGGGAAGAGGCGTTGCAGTCTTGAGTCAGAAATCAGTCTAGAAGCAGCTTTTCTTCCTTCTTGTGGCATCTGTTCTCTCTACTAAGGTCTTACCTTATTGGATGAGACCTACCTACATTATGAAGGGTAATCTGCTTTATTCACAGTCTATTGATTTAAATGTTAATCACATCTAAAAAAGAATACCTTCATAGCAACATCTAGGCCTAAGAGTGGGCACCATGCCCTACCCAAATCCATGCATAAAATCAGCCATCGCTGCATCCAATGATATGCCTTACTATAGAAGTTAGCTTAAGGAGTCACATGCTGAGATGGAAGGAACATTTTTCTTAGAGTTGGGAGACATGGGCCCAAGAGCTGATTCTCTCACTGGTGGGCTCTGGGACTGCCACGGACTTCTCAGTGGAAAATGAGTGGCCTAATTTTGACCATTGGGCTCCAATGTGATCACTGACAGGTATACATTTTCCATCATAGGCTCCATGTTTTGAGCAATTTTATTTACCCAATAAATCACATTATGTAAATGTGAATTCATTTTTTGCTATATATATATATATATGTATATATATATATATATATACACACACACACAATAAAAGAGATGCTGTCAGGAAACAGCTTTTCTCAGCCCTTTTGAAGTATTGAAAATAGTTCCCAGATTACCACTCCCCTTTGCTATTTTTATGGGCTTCTCCAGGGTCCAGGAAGACTGGTGGAGGACCCTGAAATTCCTTGATGGCTGATGCTGGAACTGGGCAGGGAGCTCCAGGAGGAGCCAGGCAGGATTCTGTTGGCAGGCTCACCACAAGTGTAAAGGGACCAGCCTTGGGAAGGGCAGTTGGGATGTGGCAAATGTGAGCCAGGTTTCTGGGTCCTACTGTCCAGGTTCGAGTTCTGGCCACTCTGTGACCTTCAGCAAGTTACTTCAACCTCTTGCAAGTTCCCTAATCTATAGAAACAGCTAGTACATACCTTATGGAATTATTATGAGGATTAATGGTCCATATAAAGCATTTAGCCAAGTACCTGGCATAGAGTAAGTCCTGGATAAATGTTAGCTGCTGGTCCTGTTCCTGTTAGTGATTCCCAGGAACCAGGAATTGGTTCTAGTAGCCCCCTTTGTGTCTTCCCTCTGCATTCTTCTAGACCTCCAAAATTTATCATTGTGCCGACAGTAATTGCATAGATTTCACTATGAACAGTATCTATCCTTTAATACCTTCTTCATGGCTTAAAGCTTGTAATACAGGTTCATGGTCATAATTATCGAATCAGTGTTTGTGGTTTAGATTGTTGGGAAATTGGCATGCAGATCCATCTCCACTCTTCAAAGTGCCCAGTGGATTCTGTGCCTCTGTGGCCAGCAAGAAAGGAGCGGATTCAAGCTGAGGTCATAAATCTCTGTGCTTCACCCTTTGCCTTTTTTCTGGAATGTGCAGGTGGGAATCCATGTGATGGAAGAAGAGCTTGACTCTGGTATTTTGCCCAGGGTTAAGAGCGGCTTTTCTTTTTCTCATCTTCTGCCTTGGAACCCAAAGGCTATTAGGATTCCCAGCAAAGTTTTCTCCATTCTCTTTTCCTATCATGCTATTTTATGTCAGCTGGGTACATATTTTATGTCCTACAGACAATGGAAAAACAGCAAAATATTTTTTAAATTTTTTTATTATACTTTCAGTTCTGGGATACATGTGCAGAACGTGCAGGTTTATTACATAGGCCTACACGTGCCATGGTGGTTTGCTGCACCCATCAACCCATCATCTACATTAGGTATTTCTCCTAATGCTCTCCCTCCCCTAGCCCCCCACCCCCCAATAGGCCTTGATGTGTGATGTTCCCCTCCTGGTGTCCAAGTGTTCTCATTGTTCAACTCCCACTTATGAATGGGAACATGCAGTGTTTGGTTTTCTGTTCTTGTGTTAGTCACAGCAAAGTCTTTTATATCTCAAGAGAGACCTCTAGAAAGTGTTTATTCTTGGCTTGTCATTCTTGAGAAGCCCAGCAGTAAGTGGAACCCAAGCTAAGCTTGTGAAGCTGGGCTCATCCAGCTTGGAAAGTCGAAGAACTCCAGGAAACCAGGTGCTTGGGTTCTTGCACCATCATCCATCCCATCTTCCATCTTTATTTGGGAACCCTTGACATTACCCTTTTCATCTCACTTTCCAGTCTAGCGTGAGGTAAGTCAGGTTCAAAACAGCGGCTTTTCAGGCCAGAATCAAATGTGGACCAGCCACCAAGGGAAACAAATGGTACTGCTCAACCAGAAGGATAAATGTCAGGCAACCAAGTTTGTTTTGCCACAGATGAGCAGGGAATGGTGATTCATGAATGAAGAGCTGGCTGGGGTGTTGGAAAACTCATGGGTTGGGAGGAGAGGTTCTGAGGACACTGCTCTCTCCTGATCCGACGCTGTTAACACTGCAGACACTCTGGCGGGTCCCTTGGCTTCACAGCCTCTCTATATTTTCACAGGCTGTGAATATTCTCAAATAACTTCTTCAGCTGGGGTTGAGAAAGTCCATTTACATACATTGCAAATGTCTGTGTTTGGGACATCAGTTTATGCCATGGAATGACACATGGGGAAAGTGTTCATTTTATTTCTCTCAGAATGATTCATTGGTAATAAGTTTCATGCCCAATGCCTGTTTCTGCAACCATAGAAAAGATGCTGGTATTTACTGCAGTTTCCAGCTAGTTGTTACTTTTCCTGAAGACTCCTCTTGTCATCTTCCAAGTCCCTTTGTTCCAGCACCCTGGGTGGTGAAGGCTCAAAGGAAAATCTGTGTATCATTTTGGACACATTTTGTGACCAATTTTGTAAGTTGGTGTTTTCTGTCTACTTTGTGGCTCTGGAAGATCACAACTCTTAAAGACAGGGCCTATTATTCATCTAGAAAGTATTCACCTCTTTCATAGACAGGATAACAGGATTCTCCTTAACCAAACCTGACGTTGGTGCACAGCTATGTTGGTTGCGGAACCTCCAGAAGCAGCCTTGCACATTGAGTTCTGTGTTCTTACTCATAAGGAGGATGTGCCCATGGAAGAATATTAAAGGGAATTTTCCCACATGAGAGAAACCATGGCAGGAGGAGACCTCTCTATTTATATTTAGAGTAAGTCCCTGTAACAGTGTTGATATAGAAATATACAGGTATAATGGCCCATATTATAGGGTTTCTGTTTATTGAGATGGGGGAACTCCACGGCCCAAATACACAGGGGGCATGGTTGCATGCAGAGCATAACTGAATCATTGGTACTTTGAGACAATTTTTTTTTAAGTTTTTACTCAATTTCCCTTGAAAATCAGTGCCATAAGATGCATTTCTATTAAACTGTATACAAAAAAATAAGAGGGAAGTTCACTTTTTGAAAAAAGGTCTGAATAGTGTTTTTCAGTGACTTACAGTCAACATTATGGGTTAATGCCAAACTCTGGAGAATTTAATGGGAGAATTAAGAAATATGTGGACAGGCAGTAAATAATTGACTTCCTAGAGCAAAGTGCACAGACATAGGTCAGGATTCCGGAACTTGGGCCATTATGGATAACAGCAGGGCTGATTTAAAAGAGTTTCTGAGGGGAGACGGTCTTGCTACATCATTTTATCCCTTTGCATTCCATTTTTAGGGACAGGCTATTTAAAGAATTCTTTCCATTCCATTTCTAGGAAACCCCATTCAGATAATTGTTTTCCTATGTTTCTCTTTTCTTTTCTTTTCTTTTCTTTTCTTTTCCTTTCTTTTCTTTTCTTTTCCTTTCTTTTTCCCTTCCCCTCCCTTCCCTTCCCTCCCCTTCCCTTCCCCCCCCTCCCCTCCCCTCCCCTCCCCTCCCCTCCCCTCCCCTCCCCTCCCCTCCCCTTGACAGGGTCACATTCTGTTGCCCAGGCTGGAGTGCAGTGGTGCCATCATAGCCCTCTGCAACCTCCGCCTCCTGCAGGTTCAAGCAATTCTCCTGCTCAGCCTCCTGAGTAGCTGGGACTACAGGCGTGCACCACCATACCCAGCTAATTTTTGTATTTTTAGTAGAGATGGGGTTTCACCATATTGGCCAGGCTGGTCTCAAACTCCTGACCTCGTGATCTGCCCACCTCGGCCTCCCAAAATGCTGGGATTATAGGCATGAGCCACTGCACCCAGCCATTATTTCTTTGAATTTATATAATCTCATATAAATAATATATTTCAAATTTATATAATCTCATATAAGCTACACATCTGTGCTCCACTCGTCTCTCCAGTACACCTCCAAAATACAACTTTATTTCTTTTAAAATCTTTATTATATAAGTAATACATATTTATAAAGAGGAAGATATTTTCTCTTAGTTATCAAAATTTTACTACTATGAAATTGGTTTTCATTGGAGTGAGTCATCTACAACTTTCAATAAAGTTTTTTAGAAGTTCTTTTTTTTTTTTTTTGAGACGGAGTCTCACTCCGTCGCCCAGGCTGGAGTGCAGTGGCGCGATCTCAGCTCACTGCAAGCTCCGCCTCCCAGGTTCATGCCATTCTCCTGCCTCAGCCTCCTGAGTAGCTGGGACTACAGGCACCCGCCACCATGCCAGGCTAATTTTTTTGCATTTTTAGAAGTATTTTTAAATTATGTCATGATATATATTTCTGTATGCAATTTTTTAGAAAAATATCAGAGAGAGAGAGAGTGTGTGCCTTTAGAGCAAATCAGGAATTTTTTCTACCAAACATAAAAATAGTTATTTCTAGTTTCAGTGAATAGTAAAAATAAATATACCTCATTCAGGCACAAAGTTAATTTCCTCTGTATGCTTTTTCCCCTAATTTATTTTTATTTTGGTAAAATACGACATAAAACTTACCATCTTAACCATTTTTAAGTGCACAGTTCAGTGATATTAAATACATTCATAATGTACACAACTGTCACCACCAACCATCTCCAGAACTGTCTTCATCTTGCAAAGCTGAAACTCTGCACCCATTAAACAGTAACTCCTCATTCGTCCTTCCCCCAATCCCCTGGCAACCACAATTCTAACTGGTCTGTTTCTATGATGTTAACTACTCTAAATACCTCATACAAATAGGATCATACAGTACTTGTCTTTTTGTGGCTGGTGTATTTTACTTAGCATAATGTCATCAAAATTCATCCATGTTGTAGTATCTGTCAGAATTTGCTTCCTTTTTAAGGCTGAATAATATTCCAGTATACATTATACATATATACTGTATTTTGTTTATTCATTCATCTATCAACGGACACTTGGGTTTCTTCTACTTTTTAGCTATTGTAAATAGTGCTGCTATAAACATGTGTACAATATCTCTTTGATATACATCTTTCAATTCTTTGGGGTATATACCCAGAAGTGGAACTACAGAGTCATATAGTAATTCTACTTTTAATTTTTTTTTTTTTTTTTTTGAGACGGAGTGTCACTCTGTCACCCAGGCTGGAGTGCAGTGATGTGATCTCATCTCACTGCAACCTCTGCCTCCTGGTTTCAAGCAATTCTCCTGCCTCAGCCTTCTGAGTAGGTAGGATTACAGGTGCACACCATCATGCCTGGCTAATTTTTGTATTTTTAGTAGAGACAGAGTTTCATCATGTTAATCAGGCTGGTTTCAAACTCCTGACCTCGTGATCCACCCGCCTCTCCTTCCAAAGTGCTGGGATTACAAGCGTGAGCCACCACACCCTGCCTCTACTTTTAATTTTTTGAGGAACCACCATGCTGTTTTCTACAGCAACTGTACTGTTTTAAATTCCCACCAACAGGGTACATGAATTCCAATTTTTCTTCATCTTTGCCAACACTTGTTATTTTCTGCTTTTTTGATAGCAGCCATACTAACAGGTATGAAGTGGTATTTAACTGTAGTTTTGGTTTGCATTTTTCTAAGGATGGTAGCATCTTTTCGTGTTTTTTTTTTTTTTTTGGCTTCAAAAAATATCTGTTAATTTCCATTGCCCATTTTTTCCGCAGGGATTGACATACAGAAACTTTATTTTTTTAAAGCTTTTTTTTCAACTTTTAGGTCCAGGGGTACAAGTGCAGGTTTGTTACATGGGTAAATTGCGTGTTGCTGAGGTTTGGTGTGTTAATGGTCCCGTTTACCCAGGTAGTGAGCATGATGCTTGGTAGGTAGTTTTCAACCCTCACCCCCACAACCCTCCCCCTCCTAGTGGTCCCCAGTGTCTGTTGTTCCCAACTTTATGTCCATGTGTACTCAATGTTTACTCCTACTTATAAGTGAGTAAACAAGTGGTAGGAGTAGTCAGAGGGGTTCTTGTGTTGTGATAAGTGTATATAAATTGAATGAGCCGCTTATTAGTAGAACTGATAATAGCCACTTATTAGAACTGATAATAGCATAATAGGATGATGGCTAGGGTAACTTCGTATGAAATTGTTTGGGCGACAGCTGGTAATGCGCTGATCAGTGCATAGTTTGAATTGGATGCTGAGAACATGTGGTATTTGGTTTTCTGTTCCTGCATTCACTTCAGACAGTGGTCTCCAGCTATGTCCATGTTGTCGCAAAGGACATGATTTTATTCTTTTCATGGCTGCGTAGTATTTATACATGGTGTATATGTACCACATTTTCTTTATTCAGTCCACGGTGGATGCCTTTGCCCATTTTTAAGTTCAGTTTTTTGACTTTCTGTTGTTGACTTTTAGGTGTTCTGTATGTATTCCAGATATTAATTACTTATTACATATATGATTTGCAAATATTTTCTCCCATTGGGTGGGCTGCCTTTTTAAATATGTTGACATTTTCTGCTTATGCACAATTTATTTGGTGAGTAAACACCACAATTTATTTGGTGCCAAACAATCACAGATTGTCCACATGAGTGGCTGAGATAGTGACATGTTTGCTTTCTGATGGCTCAGTTTTACACGAACTTTGATGCATAACGTGATTAAAAATATTGGGTAAAACTAATGGCTACGTGTATAAGGTATATATGAATCATAATCATAAATAAATTTCACGTTCAAACTTAGGTTATCTCCCCAAGATATCTCATTATGTATATGCAAGTATTCCAACATCTGAAAATAGCTGAAATTTGAAATACTTCTGGTCCCAAGCATTTTATCTAAGGGATACTCACCCTGTATTGTTAGTTTTTGTCCTGCAATATTATTCCCTCTGCCTCCTCCTGTCCTTTCCCACTGCCTCTGTTCCTAATTCAGGCCACCCTTGCCCCCTGGCTGTGTCTCTGCTATCAGTCAGGCCTCCCCATCCACCTTTCTTCCTGGCATCAGGAAAGTCTGAGTTCACAGCCTCTATCACATCCAGGCATTCCTTGGATCTTAGCCCTTCAGTGGCATTCCAGCAGGAGCAACGACGCCCCAATTCCTCAGACCGCATGTGAGGCGATCCTGCAAAGGTCAGCCTATTTTTATCCAGAGGTCGTGGACCTCTTACATGGCCTCTGCTCCAGGGCTGTCTTAGGCCACCGCTTTATGTGTGCCCAGGTTAGCACAGCCTCTTTGTCCAAGCTGGTTGAGACTTTCTCTACTACTTGCCTTTACTGTTCCCTCCTCCTATTTAGCCATCTTGACTTACTGGGCTCCTATGTAGTTTGAGGCCAATGCTTTGAAATTCAGTGCCTCTTCTGAGGCCTTCTGTCATCAGTATGCCACTGCCTCCTCCACTGAACACTCACAGTACTTTGCTGTTCCCCTTCCTGCCCTTTCCGTGGCCTGCCTTACATCATAGTCATAGCTGTGCATGTGCCAAGGGTGAGAGTTTTGTCCTGGTGAACTGTGGAGCTAGGATTTAAACCTCAACTTCACCTGCCTCAAAGACTGTGCTCTGAATGAATATTCAATTATTTCTTTCCTGTGGATATTCGGCCCTCCCCAGTTTCATAGCAACCCCCATGCCTACGTGTTATATTCCATTGTGTATAAGAGGTTCCCAATAAATACTTCTGGAATGTACCATACTTACACATCTTTATTAAAAAGTTATCTTCTTAAAGGGACTACTCTTGTCACAAAGATACAATAGTCCTTAACTTCTGTGTTTTAATTTTTTATATGTGGCCTGTATTGTCCCACTAAATGTAAACATCGTTTGGAATCGTTCTGACCGAATGTCCTCTCTCAGTTCTCACTGTTTCCACGGACCTTATTCTGGTCTTTCTCTCCTTGCATTCGTAGTATTTCTATTTGTGTCACTAATTTTAAATGTAAGTATATACTATTTCATGTTATTTCTTAGATGATCTCTTAAGTTTTATGCCTTTCCATAATGCTTATGCCCCAGTAATAGTAATTCTGTGCATTTTGTGGGATGAATAAAACAATGAAAGAATGAAAATCCCTTCTTGGCATATTATAAACATGTTTTTAAAAAGACGGTATTTGAATCATTTGGAATTATTTTTCTTAGTTTTCATACTGCCTGCCTAGCTAGGTGATAAGCCAGCATTCTACTCTTGATTCATCTGTAGATCTTTCATTTATTATCAGATCACCAGATGCTCTTCAGTTCAAAAACAGTTTAGGTTAAAAAACAACTGGGCACTGCTGTTATTTTTAAAAATTATCTTGGGAAAGAAAACTATCATGCTTTAGGCCATAATTTCAATAGAACAGTTTTTGCGTCCTTGGCATTAGAAGCAGGCAGACTAAGTGAAATCAAACATTGAGAGATTTGGAAAGAGACCCAGGCTAGGAGATAAGTTTAATAAAGATTTTGTTTTTCCAACGCAGTGTCCTTTTGATTCCTTCCTATTATTCAATTCTGTGTGTGTGTTTGGCCGAAATAAACTTTGAGAGACTTTATGATGTTAAAGAAATGCCAAATTATGTAAAAGATCATACTCTTCATTTTAATTGGGGTTTGAAAAAGGAGTACAGAGAGGGAGAGTAGTTCTCTAGAAACTAGATTTTAAAATCCAACTCTATTCAAATAATTTCAATACATTTGCCAAGTAGGCAACTCATTAGAGAGAAAAGGTAGAAATTCTGATGAGTTATTCTTTCAGGGAGCAAGAAAGAAGTGTCTTCACCTTCCCAATGTGACACCATGACTGTGTGAAACACCTACTCATTCAGTCTATCAGAACAAAGAGCCTTCTGCTGATGCCTCCGTTTTCTTCCTCTCTTGCATCTGCAGGTTACCTACCTGGGCAAAGTCTCCACCACTGGCATGCAATTTTTGTCAGGCTGCACAGAAAAGCCAGTCATTGAGCTCTGGAAGAAGCACACACTAGCCCGAGAGGATGTCTTTCCAGCCAATGCCCTCCTGGAAATCCGGCCATTCCAAGTGTGGCTCCATCACCTCGACCACAAAGGGGAGGCCACAGTGCACATGGATACCTTCCAGGTGGCCCGCATCGCCTACTGCACCGCCGACCACAACGTGAGCCCCAACATCTTCGCCTGGGTCTACAGGGAGATCAATGACGACCTGTCCTACCAGATGGACTGCCACGCCGTGGAGTGCGAGAGCAAGCTCGAGGCCAAGAAACTGGCCCACGCCATGATGGAGGCCTTCAGGAAGACTTTCCACAGTATGAAGAGCGACGGGCGGATCCACAGCAACAGCTCCTCCGAAGAGGTTTCCCAGGAATTGGAATCCGATGATGGCTGAATGAACTTGAGATGCTTCAGCAAAGGCAGCATTGGTCACGGAGTTCAAGGGAATAGATGAGTAAGCAACGTTTCAAATTTGGGATGAAAAGACTGCCAAACTATTGGCTGACCAAGCTTTTTAAATTCAGAAGAGCAATTCTAAATCTAAAGAAATGTATCATTAAAGTAATTACGTTCCATTGAAACCTGCTGCTGCTGTGACTGTGAGGAGGGTGGGAGTGTGGATGGGGAGGAAGGTTCTAGGCTCTCTTCTTGTTTTTCTCATTTCCCAATGCCTCTGTGTGGGAGAGCTCCATGCCAGTTTTCCCCACTCTCAGGCAAATACTCTGCAGCTGTTATTGGATGGGCCATTCCGATCTGCCTTATGAAATTCCACAAGAATGTTAGGGGCACCTATGGGATCTCTAGTGGGGTGGGCAGGGTGCTGATGGGGACGCTGGCCGCAGGGAGGAAGGAACATCTCGGGAGGGCCCTCTGTTCCTCTCCCACGGCAGATGCCCTCCTCTGTATGCAAATAAGCACAGCCTTTATTGAGCTTTACAACTAACAACCTGATAGTTGGCAGTTAATTCACAGTTACAGATAATGCTTTTATTTACATAAATATACCAAGTAGTACCCTCTTATTGTATTCACTTCATCTATTTTCTTAGAATACTTGCAATTACTAATGACCCCTTCCCTTTCCCTCCTCCTGCCCTGTCCACCCTCTTTCCCCTTCTAACATCCCTAGAGGGATGGAATCTCAACATAACATTGCAGGACACCAAAAGGAAGAAAACAATCAAGCAACAGTCAAACAAACCAGGAGTTTAAAACAACAACCCCAGCAACAGAAGCCTTGGCAAAGGGGAATGAGTGATCAGCAAGTGAACACACTCTATGTCAGCTCTCCTTTTATCCAGCTGAGATTTATGGTAACTTATTTAATTAATGGTCCTGTCAGATGCATCCTTGATGGCAAGCTTCAAATCCAGTTTGGTATCACCAAGGAAGCCTTGCCCCCATCACTCAGCATTGCACTTAGATAGAGAATGAGTTAGATAAACTTGGCTTGTCTAGAGAACCCCTGTCATCTTAACCTAAAGGGAAATCTTATTGCATTATCATAAAATTGATGATATCTTAGGGTCAGAATCGCCCATTTTATTTTATTTTGAATGAGAAGTTCTCACTAAAAAAAAAATCCTGAGATATCTTAGTTTCATGGTTCTTTAAATATTATAAACACAGAGTCAACATAGAATGAAATTGTAAGTATTTGTTAAAATACGTACATTGGAGGCCAAGAGCAGATGTCTACTTTCCCAAGTAATGCTGCTCCTTCTTAAAAGTCTGTTATCAATCCTGGTAATGTTAGGGGCACTGCGGCACCTAAGAAGCCTTAAATGAGAGCTAATCCAATCTAGGGAGCGATGGTGTCAGCATTTCGGTCTGCATATCTGTGTGTCCATATCTGCGTTTGTGTGCGTGTACGTGTGCCCCTGTGTGTGGGCCCAGTTTTCAGGCATGTAGAATAAGCATGGAGTCATATTGAGGAGGACTCACTTCTTGAAGATATGCTTGTCGCTTTACAACATATGTAAGCTATTCTTTAGCATAAATGCATTCATTCTTTAATAAAAATATGTTTGCATTAATAAAGCTGAGGAGTTTCATACTTTATGTGTCTGTCCTCTTTCAAGTAATAAAAACATGAAGAACAAATTAGATCAAATAGTTCTATCAAGAAATATTTTTAAACTGGGTCATAAATAACCTATTCCTTGATTGCGTTTAAAAATCTTATTTTATTTTCTAAAGGTTCAATTTGTTTTTAATTTCTGCATGCCCCTGAGACGGTGAAGTGGCAACAGTTGAAATAATTCTTTAGTATGGTGGGTTTGTTTCAGTGCAGGGTCTTCTAGAACATGTTGCAAATGATGGCTATTTACAAAAATCTCGTTTATGTCTTTGAAGAACCTAGACTGAGATCCTGGAAGGTAAACACTGAGTGATTTTTTTCTGATGGGACTGGTTAAAGAATGTCTCCTCCAGGCTATGATATCTCAGAGTGGCCCCATTAAACAAGCAAGGCAGGTGGCCATGGAGCCTGTGTTTTTTGAGGAATGCCCTTCATGGAATCAATAACAAATATAAAGGCTTCCAAAGTAAAAGTATAGGTGCCTGTTATAAAGAGATGAATTCAAGTGAGAATTATAACCTAACTTCTCTGATTGAAATGGCAGTTCTCTCAGGTCAAACTTTTCCCAATTTCAGTTTCTCTGTTGTCCTTGAATATACATTTAAAAAGAAGAAACAAAGAAAAAGAAAAAAAATAACAGCCAGCATGTATTTCAACAGTGCCCTTTTCCTCACTGAGTAAAAGTTAAGTTGAATCCTCAGTGCACACGTGGTTATTTATTGCAGGAAGCATTTGCTAGTTTTTTTTTTCAGACTATCAAGTGTGACGTGCTAAGTAATTGTCTCTGATAATATTGGCGTAAGTTTTTGCTTGGGATGATTGGTAGCAATTTAAAGATAGACACACAATGATATTTTCCAATTAGCTGATGAAGTCTTTGGGATGGCCAATCCTAATTCCTCTCTGAAGGGTGATTCAGCTTTGCATTATTATTTTTTGATGCTTTGTGTACCCACTTTCTGTACTGTATTTTCTACGCTAGTGATCACAGAGTACTTTCATGTACATTACTCAGATGCTCCTGAAAAGAACCTCATAGACGGGCATAGCAGTTACTTCAGAGATGAGCAAACTCACCTTGAGAGATGTTACGTCACTTGGCCATGGTAGCACAGCTAGGGCATGACTGATGAGACTAGAAGCCTCCGACTTCTGGTCCGGGACTGTGGCTCTGTCAAGACAAGATCTACCTCCTTTGGATTTTTCATTTCTATTCCTCTTAAAACCTAGCTTATTTTAAAGTAGCACACTAAACCATTAAAAATAAGCATTCTTTGCTGTTCATTTTTGAAGTATTTTTGACACCAACAGTATTAAAAGCAAGTCCCAAGAATTTTTTCGAGCCCAGATAACGTACTATGAAGTTTTGTTTAAGTATTTAATGGCTATAGGCAAAATCGACACATTTTTCTACTTCTACAAAATCAAGATGCCTGTTTTGTTTGTTTTGTTTCTCTGAGGACATGTTAAAATTCTCAATCAAGTCCTTCTGTTACAGGATTCTACGCCCTCTTGTCATTTTCCTTCATGTCATTCATTGCAGTTTTTAATTACATATTTATTTGTATAATTATGTAAATGTCTGTTTAAACCTCTTGGGTGTCAACGTTTTTGAGATGAGGGTTTTGTCTCTTTTGTTCACGTTTATCGCCAGCTCCTATGGCAGGACCAGGCACGTGGGAGGAACTCATTTAGTTTCTGTTAGCTGGCTGGCAGGATGGATGGAGGGATAGACAGATGGAAGGAAAATCACCATGTGTTTCATCGATTTGCAAGTTCTAGGACAGAGTCTTGAAACCCCAAAAGGTATCCTAGTGACTTCCTTGCCCAGTTCTCCAAAGGTGAGCAAATGGCTTTTTATTGAAGAAAAACTTTGCCCCTTACCTAATTCCAAAGGAAATTATGGCTGCTTCTACATAGAAAAACAATGTTAGATACTCAATGCCACATGATTGAAACGAAATGAACATTATCCCAAGGAAGCAGACAGATGCTGCATTTTAAGACACCTGCATTTAGCAGATTACAGCACTCCTGTCATGCGTCTGCTCCTGTTCACTTCTGTTGCTGAAAGAGGAGAGAGAAAATGTTGGCAGAGGGTGTTTTTACTTTCTGACAGTATAAAGCATATGAATTCAGCTGGGTTTTCCCCAAATTTATACTTTAGAAAGCAATGTTTTCCTTATGCACTCTCTCCTACTTTTTCTCATTTCTCTTTTTCTTCTTTCATCCTTCCTTCCTCTTTCCTTCTTTCTTTTCTCTTTTTTTTTTAATCATACTTTAAGTTTTAGGGTACATGTGCACAATGTGCAGGTTTGTTACATATGTATACATGTGCCATGTTGGTGTGCTGCACCCATTAACTCGTCATTTACATTAGGTATATCTCCTAATGCTATCCCTCCCCAATCGCCCCACCCCAAAACAGGCCCCGGTGTGTGAGGTTCCCCTTCCTGTGTCCAAGTGTTCTCATTGTTCAATTCCCACCTATGAGTGAGAACATGCTGTGTTTGGTTTTTTGTCCTTGCGATAGTTTTCTGAGAATGATGGTTTCCAGCTTCATCCATGTCCCTACAAAGGACATGAACTCATCATTTTTTATGGCTGCATAGTATTCTGTGGTATATATGTGCCACATTTTCTTAATCCAGTCTATCATTGTTGGACATTTGGGTTGGTTCCAAGTCTTTGCTATTGTGAATAGTGCCACAATAAACATACGTGTGCGTGTGTCTTTATAGCAGCATGATTTATAATCCTTTGGGTATATACCCAGTAATGGGATGGCTGGGTCAAATGTTATTTCTAGTTCTAGATCCCTGAGGAATCGCCACACTGACTTCCACAATGGTTGAACTGGTTTACAGTCCCACCAACAATGTAAAAGTGTTCCTATTTCTCCACATCCTCTCCAGCACCTGTTGTTTCCTGACTTTTGAATGATTGCCATTCTAACTGGTTTGAGATGGTATCTCATTGTGGTTTTGATTTGCATTTCTCTGATGGCCAGTGATGATGAACATTTTTTCATGTGTCTTTTGGCTGCATAAATGTCTTCTTTTGAGAAGTGTCTCTTCATATCCTTCGCCCACTTTTTGATGGAATTGTTTCTCTTTTTTTCTGCCTTAAGTGTTTATTTACATGACACTTTTCAGACTTTCTCACATTTTAGAAGGGAAGAGCATCTGGGCTCTGAATTCCAGAGAACACATTTTTGGTTCGTGATCCATTGACACAAAATTAGACCAGATTGTGGAACAGTGCAGATTATCCTAAATTCCTTTTTCGGATTTATTTTTTTTTTCAGTCAGGTAGAACTTGATGACAACTTGCTTCGTCATAGCTTACTTAACTAATTTCTTAAGTATCTTTCCATCTCCCAGATACACCTTAAACTAGAGTGAAGGTGAAGATTCCCATAATTGTCTGAGGTAACTCCCAGATTCTTATTGATCTTCAAGAAATTTTCCTGTGAGATGCCAAGATTTGGCTCTTGGAATAATTTTATGGGATACATTGTCCAGATTGAGAATTTGTGCTGCTCCATCTGAAGTGGCACCAATTGATACTAGTCACCAGAAGAAAACTACATATGATGCTGAAACCCAAGCTTAGAAAGAAAAACATCTGGATGGGTAAAAGCGAATTGCTAAGAAGCAAAAAAATCTGAACTACCTTATTTTGGACATATACAAATAAACCCTTTTTGTTGAATCTCAGACACAATCTTATGAGGAAAGTGTTTTTTTTTGGAATGTTCTAGTAAATTAATTACCAATAATTACCAATGCTTTTATGTCTATACCTTTTTAAAAATATGCACACATACACACACACACATACATATATATATATATATATATATATATATTTTGGGGGGGTAGCTGAAATGACAAAAGTTTATTTTCTCGCAATTCTAGAGGCTAGAAGTCCAAGACCAAGGTGTAGGCAAGGTTAGTTTCTTTCAAGATCTCTCTTCCTGGCTTGTAGATGACCATTTTCTCTCTGTCTTCATATGGTCTTCACTTTGTACATATCTGTGTCCAAATTTCCTCTTTTTTTATTATTATTATACTTTAGGTTTCAGGGTACATGTGCACCATGTGCAGGTTTGTTACATATGTATCCATGTGCCATGTTGTTTTGCTGCACCCATTAACTCGTCATTTAGCATTAGGTATATCTCCTAATGCTGTCCCTCCCCCCTCCCCCACCCCACAACAGTCCCTGGAGTGTGATGTTCCCCTTCCTGTGTCCATGAGTTCTCATTGTTCAATTCCCACCTATGAGTGAGAACATGCAGTGTTTGGTTTTTTGTCCTTGTGATAGTTTACTGAGAATGATGTTTCCCAGTTTCATCCATGTACCTACAAAGGACATGAGCTCATCATGTTTTATGGCTGCATAGTATTCCATGTGCTGTATATGTGCCACATTTTCTTAATCCAGTCTATCATTGTTGGACATTTGGGTTGGTTCCAAGTCTTTGCTATTGTGAATAGTGCCGCAATAAACATACGTGTGCATGTGTCTTTATAGCAGCATGATTTATAGTCCTTTGGGTATATACCCAGTAATGGGATGGTTGGGTCAAATGATATTTCTAGTTCTAGATCCCTGAGGAATCGCCACACTGACTTCCACAATGGTTGAACTAGTTTACAGTCCCACCAACTGTGTAAAAGTGTTCCTATTTCTCCACATCCTCTCCAGCACCTGTTGTTTCCTGACTTTGTAATGATGGCCATTCTAACTGGTGTGAGATGGTATCTCACTGTGGTTTTGATTTGCATTTCTCTGATGGCCAGTGATGATGAGCATTTTTTCATGTGTTTTTTGGCTGCATAAATGTCTTCTTTTGAGAAGTGTCTGTTCATGTCCTTTGCCCACTTTTTGATGGGGTTGTTTTTTTCTTGTAAATTTGTTTGAGTTCATTGTAGATTCTGGATATTAGCCCTTTGTCAGATGAGTAGGTTGCAAAAATTTTCTCCCATTCTGTAGGTTGCCTGTTCACTCTGATGGTAGTTTCGTTTGCTGTGCAGAAGGTCTTTAGTTTAATGAGATTCCATTTGTCAATTTTGGCTTTTGTTGCCATTGCTTTTGGTGTCTTAGACATGAAGTCCTTGCCCACACCTATGTCCTGAATGGTATTGCCTAGGTTTTCTTGTAGGATTTTAATGGTTTTAGGTCTAACATTTAAGTCTTTAATCCATCTTGAATTAATTTTTGTATAAGGTGTAAGGAAGGGATCCAGTTTCAGCTTTCTAAATATGGCTAGCCAGTTTTCCCAGCACCATTTATTAAATAGGGAATCCTTTCCCCATTTCTTGTTTTTGTCAGGTTTGTCAAAGATCAGATAGTTGTAGATATGCGGCATCATTTCTGAGGGCTCTGTTCTGTTGCATTGATCTATGTCTCTGTTGTGGTACCAGTACCATGCTGTTTTGGTTACTGTAGCCTTGTAGTATAGTTTGAAGTCAGGTAATGTGATGCCTCCAGCTTTGTTCTTTTGGCCATATATTTTATATATATATACATATATATACACACATATATATTTCATGTATATTTTATATATATATAATATATAATATATATTTTATATATATATAATATATAATATATATTTTATATCTGTATTATATATATTATATATATTTTATCTTTATTATATATATTTTATATAATATATATTATATATATTTTATATATTATATATAATATATATATTATATAATATATATTATATATATTTTATATACAATATATATTTTATATATAATATATATAATATATATTTTATATACAATATATATTTTATATATAATATATATTATATATATTTTATATATAATATATATTTTATATTTTATATATTATATATATTATATATTATATATTATATATATTTTGTATATTATATATATTATATATATTTTTAATATATATTATATATAATATATAATCTATAATATAGATTATATATTATATATAATATATAATCTAGATTATATATTATATATAATATATAATCTATATTATATATTATATATAATATATAATCTAGATTATATATTATATATAATATATAATCTAGATTATATATTATATTATATATAATATATTATATATATTATATATTATATTATATAATATATATTATATGTATTATATTATAGATATTTTATATATTTTATGTATATATTATATATATGTATACACACACTTTTTTTATATATATGGGGTCTCACTCTGTCACCCAGGCTAGAGTGCAGTGGCTTGACCACAGCTCACTGTAGCCTTAACCTCCTGGGCCCAAGCGATCCTCCTACTTCAGCCTTCTGAGTAGCTTGGACACAGGTGCCTGCCACAATGCCTAGTTAATTTTTTAAATTTTTTGTAGAGATGGGGTTTCACCATGTTGTCTAGGCCAGCCTCAAATTCCTGAGCTCAAGAAATTTGGCCATCTCAGACTCCCCGATAATATATTTTCTTAATGAGGATGTATTCATCTCTTTAAGCATACATATTAAAATTGGGTTATTCTAAAACATTCTGATGTTTGTGAAATAAAACATGATACTATTTGAGATCTGCTTGATAAAAGGCCTGTCATTACATGCCCTTGGTTGCTATTCTAGAACATTCTTTATCCTGTGGAAGCAAAGTTTAAGAGAAACACTTAAGGAAGTACCCACTTTCAAGGAAGAGCCAAGAGTTGGCTGCATCCAAGGTGGCTAATTGTTTAAAATTAATTTATTTCAATGGACAAATAAAAATTGTGTATATAGTGTACAAAATTATGTTTTGAAGTATGTATAGATTGTGGAATGACTAAGCTAGTGTATACATTCTCACACATACGTGTAATCTCTTCTGGCGACAACACTTAAAATCTACTCTCAGCAATTTTCGGGAAATTAAAAACAAATAAGATATCATCTCACACATGTTGGGATGGCTATCATTAAAGAGTCAAAAGATAACAAGTGCTGGCAAGGATGTGGAGAAAAGAAAACCCTTGCACACTTTTGGTGGGAATGTAAATTAGTACAGCCATTATGAAAAACAGTATGGAAGTTCCTCAAAATATTACAAGTGGAACTACCATATGATCCAGCAATTCCACTACTGGGTATATATACAAATGAAAGGAAATCAATGTGTCAAGGAGATATCTGCACTCCCATGTTTATTGCAACACTATCACAATAGCCAAGATGTGAGAACAAAGTGTCCATCAAAGGATGAATGGATAAAGAAAATGTGGTGCATATTCACAGGGGATACCATTCAGCCTTAAACAATAAGGAATCCTGTCATTTTGCAACAACATGGATTAACCTAGAGACATGAAGTAAAGTAAACCAGACACAGAAAGACAATACTGCATGATCTCATGTATGTGTAGAATCTTAAATGTCAAACTCACAGAAGCAGAGAGAAAATTGTGATTACTATGGCGGGGATTTGGGAGTTGAGAAGATGTTGGTCAAAAGATACAAAATTTCGGGTAAATAGGAGGAATAAGTTCTAAAGAACATTGTACACCATGCTGACTACAGTTGATAACAATGCATTGTATCCATTCATAGTCTTTTTTTTTTTTTTTTTTTTTTTTGGAGACAGGGTCTCATCTGTTGCTCAGGTTGAAGTGTGGTGGCACGATTTTGATTCATTGCAGCCTCCACCTCCTGGGCTCAAGCAATCCTCCTTCCTCAGCCTCCCAAGAAGCTAGGACATACATTCACAGAACCACCCCTGGCTAATTTTGTATGTTTTCAGAAACAGAGTGTCACTCTGTTGCCCAGCCTGGATCTTGAACTCCTGGGCTCAAGTGATCTACCCACCTTGGCCTTTCAAAGTGCTGGGATTACAGGCGAGAGTCACAGTGCCAGGCCTCATCTATGGTCATTTTTAAAGTAAATTTGGGATCAACAAAGACCTAAAGCTCATTACAGGTCTGAATGGAGTGGTTCTGATTCCAATTTTGCCCAGAAAAGAAAATGGAACAAATTCATTATGTTCATAATTAGATTATCTTCACATAGATGGTATTATCACTATAGAAACATCTTAAATGGGGGGCTTGAGAGGAATGGACCTTTAATCAGCCTCTGCCAAATTATCTTTTTGCCTTTTCCATTTTTAATTGCAGTAGCTTTACCTAGAATTTAGTACTGAAAGTAAAACCTCATTATTTAGATAAAACTAATTATGAGTTTGTGGTTTTAGCCTTGAAATTTAAATTTTATGCTTATTTTAATAAAGCAAATAGGATGAATAACACTGCTATTGGAGGTATTGCCTACTTGGGAAAACACTGCTTTCACCTATTAAAATAACAATTTACTAGATATAGTGTAATTTCAGCATAAGTGGAAAGTTGCATGACTAAAATTGTGGCTTGATATGCTAGTTTCAAGCCATTCCTTCTTTATTTATTAAAATGGGTTTCTCAATGGAGCAACAGATGGTTAATGGTATTCTAGGATTTGGAGTCTTGAAAGTAATATAAGCCCTTTTCTTTTAAAATATCCATAATTTATATACACTTCCCTTTTAGTTTGTATAAATGTTTGGTTCAATTAACCAAAAACAAAAACTAAAAATGACTGAAGTATTCTTTTTTTCTCATAAAAACAGCTGTTGAACGTTGAAATTATTTTTCTGATCACCAACCTGTAAAATAGTTTTCACTTTGCTACTAGTTGCTTTTTTTCTTCTTTTTCTTAAATTACTAAGACTCAGCATTATTGTAGATCACCTTAAGAAGCTCAATAACTTATCGAGTCATATAGCATAAACAATTACGGACAATTATTTGTAGTGGTCTGGTTTGTATTAAAGTTCAGTATTTTGTGATTTTTCGGTCTGCTATTGTGATTGCATTGCTCCACTGCCAATTTACGATATGTTAGCTCCATCTGAATAATGTATGAGATTCTGAGGATGAATGCACACAGCTTATGCCCTGATCAAACGGCCACAGTGAACATAGCCAAGTGGCTGTTGGAAACCACCTCAGGCCCCTCTAGCAGAGCCTGTGCCTTGGAAATTGGGGTGAGGCAGCATCAGGGCAGAAGAAGAGGAACCTTTTTGCAACCATCAGCCAAGAGAAGTGCCTTTGTGTAATTCTCTCTCCAGAGGGTGTGCTTTACCTTAGAAATAGCAGGCATATTACTAAAATACCCATATATTGGTACTTAGGGTATTTTTTTTTTCAGGAGTTTTTGGTTAATACTTATATCGTTTTTTCCTAAAAGTGATTACAAGTTGATCTTTTTTCTTCTTCTGTTATTGCCTATCATTAACCCACACGGTCTGTGCTTAAGGAGATGGGAAAAAGGTGGGACTTC